>NW_026126963.1:0-103540 GCF_943737965.1 Phodopus roborovskii
GTGAACACACTGTGCCAAATGAGGCTATCAGCGTCAGTGATGGAAATCACATTATGAATGCATTGTTAGTGGTAGTCTTTTCCATATAACTTTGGCACAAAGCTCTGGCCATGATTAGATTATCATGACATTACTGTTGACTGTTGGGAAGTAGCTTCAGTATTGGGATATTCCGTGTGTATTTGGACACAACGTATGTGAGTTAGGAAACAATGTAGATGAAATGTGACATTGAACGAGAAAAGTGACATTACGTTAGTTGTCTAACATAGTGACTGTGAGGGAGTGACCCAGTGTGTCAGTGGATTCGCACACTGTAGATCCTATTAAATTTTTGTGTGTTTCTTCTCTGTCAGCCGAGAGTGCTTTTTCACTTTGTCTTTGTGCTGAAACGAGTTTGATATTGTTGTGACACGGAGCGTCAGATTTGGACTCAGCTAAAGTCCTTCTTCAATGTGCGAGACTACTCCCTCATTCTAACAGAGTGCATTCTCAATGTGGGAGAGTGCTACGACGGTAACTCAGCATCCATCGTTCTGTGACATAGTAGAGAAAGTAAATCTACATTGGTGCTAACCCTTACCCTAACCCTAACCGTATCACTATCCTGACATTTACGCAAAACTGAAACCGAAACCTAGTCGGAATACTATTGCGATCCTAACACTAACAGTAACACTAGAACTAAAACTCACGCTTAAACGAACACGTTTCTCCCTCCGCCCCACACCCTTCCTACACCTAAGCAGGATTTTTTTGGATACCGTGAAAATGTTTGAGAGGGCAGTTAGAGAGTGGGTGACAGATATTTCTTTCTGTTCTTGAGTACATTTCCAGAAGAAGAACACTATGTGATTTCATACAACACAGGATCAGAACGTGAACACACTGTGCCACAATGAGGCTATCAGCGTCAGTGATGGAAATCACATTATGAGTGCATTGTTAATGGTAGTCTTTCATATCACTGTGCCACAAAGCTCTGACGCTGACAGATTCTCTGTGACATTACTGTTGACTGTTGGGAAGTAGCAGCTTCCAGTATTGGGATATTCCGTGTGTGTTTGGACACAACGTATGTGAGTTAGGAAACAATGTAGATGAAATGTGACATTGAACGAGAAAAAGTGACATTACGTTAGTTGTCTAACATAGTGACTGTGAGGGAGTGACCCAGTGTGTCAGTGGTTCTCACACTGTAGCACTGTTAAAACTTTGTGTGTTTGTGCTCTGACAGCAGAGTGCTTTTTCACTTTGTCTTTGTGCTGAAACGAGTTTGATATTGTTGTGACACGGAGCGTCAGATTTGGACTCAGCTAAAGTCCTTCTTCAATGTGCGAGACTACTCTCTCATTCTAACAGAGTGCATTCTCAATGTGGGAGAGTGATGCGATGGTAACTCAGCATCGTTCTATGACAGAGTAAGAGAAAGTAAATCTACATTGGTGCTAACCCTAACCCTAACCCTAACCGTATCACTATCCTGACATTTACGCAAAACTGAAACCGAAACCTAGTGGGAATACTATTGCGATCCTAACACTAACAGTAACACTAGCACTAAAACTCACGCTAAAACGAACACGTTCTCCCCTCACCCCACACCCTTCCTACACCTAAGCATGATGTTTTTTGGATACCGTGAAAATGTTTGAGAGGGCAGTTAGAGAGGTGGGTGACAGATATTTCTTTCTGTTCTTGAGTACATTTCAGAAGAAGAATACTATGTGATTTCATGCAACACAGGATCAGAACGTGAACACACTGTGCCAAATGAGGCTATTAGCGTCAGTGATGGAAATCACATTATGAGTGCATTGTTAGTGGTAGTCTTTCATATCACTGTGCCACAAAGCTCTGACTCTGACAGATTCTCTGTGACATTACTGTTGACTGTTGGGAAGTAACAGCTTCAGTATTGGGATATTCCGTGTGTGTTTGGACACAACGTATGTGAGTAGGAAACAATGTAGATGAAATGTGACATTGAACGAGAAAAAAGTGACATTACGTTAGTTGTCTAACATAGTGACTGTGAGGGAGTGACCCAGTGTGTCAGTGGTTCGCACACTGTAGCACTGTTAAAACTTTGTGTGGTTGTGCTCTGACAGCGAGAGTGCTTTTTCACTTTGTCTTTGTGCTGAAACGGAGTTTGATATTGTTGTGACACGGAGGCGTCAGATTTGGACTCAGCTAAAGTCCTTCTTCAATGTGCGAGACTACTCTCTCATTCTAACAGAGTGCATTCTCAATGTGGGAGAGTGATGCGATGGTAACTCAGCATCGTTCTATGACAGAGTAAAAGTAAATCTACATTGCTGCTAACCCTAACCCTAACCCTAACCGTATCACTATCCTGACATTTACGCAAAACTGAAACCGAAACCTAGTGGGAATACTATTGCGATCCTAACACTAACAGTAACACTAGCACTAAAACTCACGCTAAAACGAACACGTTCTCCTCACCCCACACCCTTCCTACACCTAAGCATGATATTTTTGGATACCGTGAAAATGTTTGAGAGGGCAGTTAGAGAGTGGGTGACAGATATTTCTTTCTCTTCTTGAGTACATTTCCAGAAGAAAAACACTATGTGATTTCATGCAACACAGGATCACAAGGTGAACACACTGTGCCAAAATGAGGCTATTAGCGTCAGTGATGGAAATCACATTATGAGTGCATTGTTATGGTAGTCTTTCATATCACTGTGCCACAAAGCTCTGACTCTGACAGATTCTCTGTGACATTACTGTTGACTGTTGGGAAGTAACGCTTCAGTATTGGGATATTCCGTGTGTGTTTGGACACAACGTATGTGAGTTAGGAAACAATGTAGATGAAATGTGACATTGAACGAGAAAAAAGTGACATTACGTTAGTTGTCTAACATAGTGACTGTGAGGGAGTGACCCAGTGTGTCAGTGGTTCGCACACTGTAGCACTGTTAAAACTTTGTGTGGTTGTGCTCTGACAGCGAGAGTGCTTTTTCACTTTGTCTTTGTGCTGAAACGAGTTTGATATTGTTGTGACACGGAGCGTCAGATTTGGACTCAGCTAAAGTCCTTCTTCAATGTGCGAGACTACTCTCTCATTCTAACAGAGTGCATTCTCAATGTGGGAGAGTGCTGCGACGGTAACTCAGCATCGTTCTGTGACAGAGTAAGAGAAAGTAAATCTACATTGCTGCCTAACCCTAACCCTAACCCTAACCGTATCACTATCCTGACATTTACGCAAAACTGAAACCGAAACCTAGTGGGAATACTATTGCGATCCTAACACTAACAGTAACACTAGCACTAAAACTCACGCTAAAACGAACACGTTCTCCTCACCCCACACCCTTCCTACACCTAAGCATGATGTTTTTGGATACCGTGAAAATGTTTGAGAGGGCAGTTAGAGAGTGGGTGACAGATATTTCTTTCTGTTCTTGAGTACATTTCCAGAAGAAGAACACTATGTGATTTCATGCAACACAGGATCAGAACGTGAACACACTGTGCCAAAATGAGGCTATCAGCGTCAGTGATGGAAATCACATTATGAGTGCATTGTTAGTGGTAGTCTTTCATATCACTGTGCCACAAAGCTCTGACGCTGACAGATTCTCTGTGACATTACTGTTGACTGTTGGGAAGTAACGCTTCAGTATTGGGATATTCCGTGTGTGTTTGGACACAACGTATGTGAGTTAGGAAACAATGTAGATGAAATGTGACATTGAACGAGAAAAAAGTGACATTACGTTAGTTGTCTAACATAGTGACTGTGAGGGAGTGACCCAGTGTGTCAGTGGTTCTCACACTGTAGCACTGTTAAAACTTTGTGTGTTTGTGCTCTGACAGCGAGAGTGCTTTTTCACTTTGTCTTTGTGCTGAAACGAGTTTGATATTGTTGTGACACGGAGCGTCAGATTTGGACTCAGCTAAAGTCCTTCTTCAATGTGCGAGACTACTCTCTCATTCTAACAGAGTGCATTCTCAATGTGGGAGAGTGCTGCGACGGTAACTCAGCATCGTTCTATGACAGAGTAAGAGAAAGTAAATCTACATTGCTGCTAACCCTAACCCTAACCCTAACCCTAACCCTATCACGATCCTGACATTTACGCAAAACTGAAACCGAAACCTAGTGGGAATACTATTGCGATCCTAACACTAACAGTAACACTAGCACTAAAACTCACGCTAAAACGAACACGTTCTCCTCACCCCACACCCTTCCTACACCTAAGCATGATGTTTTTGGATACCGTGAAAATGTTTGAGAGGGCAGTTAGAGAGTGGGTGACAGATATTTCTTTCTGTTCTTGAGTACATTTCCAGAAGAAGAACACTATGTGATTTCATGCAACACAGGATCACAACGTGAACACACTGTGCCAAAATGAGGCTATTAGCGTCAGTGATGGAAATCACATTATGAGTGCATTGTTAGTGGTAGTCTTTCATATCACTGTGCCACAAAGCTCTGACGCTGACAGATTCTCTGTGACATTACTGTTGACTGTTGGGAAGTAGCGCTTCAGTATTGGGATATTCCGTGTGTGTTTGGACACAACGTATGTGAGTTAGGAAACAATGTAGATGAAATGTGACATTGAACGAGAAAAAAGTGACATTACGTTAGTTGTCTAACATAGTGACTGTGAGGGAGTGACCCAGTGTGTCAGTGGTTCGCACACTGTAGCACTGTTAAAACTTTGTGTGTTTGTGCTCTGACAGCGAGAGTGCTTTTTCACTTTGTCTTTGTGCTGAAACGAGTTTGATATTGTTGTGACACGGAGCGTCAGATTTGGACTCAGCTAAAGTCCTTCTTCAATGTGCGAGACTACTCTCTCATTCTAACAGAGTGCATTCTCAATGTGGGAGAGTGCTGCGACGGTAACTCAGCTCCATCGTTCTGTGACAGAGTAAGAGAAAGTAAATCTACATTGCTGCTAACCCTAACCCTAACCCTAACCGTATCACTATCCTGACATTTACGCAAAACTGAAACCGAAACCTAGTGGGAATACTATTGCGATCCTAACACTAACAGTAACACTAGCACTAAAACTCACGCTAAAACGAACACGTTCTCCTCACCCCACACCCTTCCTACACCTAAGCATGATGTTTTTGGATACCGTGAAAATGTTTGAGAGGGCAGTTAGAGAGTGGGTGACAGATATTTCTTTCTGTTCTTGAGTACATTTCCAGAAGAAAAACACTATGTGATTTCATGCAACACAGGATCACAAGGTGAACACACTGTGCCAAATGAGGCTATTAGCGTCAGTGATGGAAATCACATTATGAGTGCATTGTTAGTGGTAGTCTTTCATATCACTGTGCCACAAAGCTCTGACTCTGACAGATTCTCTGTGACATTACTGTTGACTGTTGGGAAGTAACGCTTCAGTATTGGGATATTCCGTGTGTGTTTGGACACAACGTATGTGAGTTAGGAAACAATGTAGATGAAATGTGACATTGAACGAGAAAAAAGTGACATTACGTTAGTTGTCTAACATAGTGACTGTGAGGGAGTGACCCAGTGTGTCAGTGGTTCTCACACTGTAGCACTGTTAAAACTTTGTGTGGTTGTGCTCTGACAGCGAGAGTGCTTTTTCACTTTGTCTTTGTGCTGAAACGAGTTTGATATTGTTGTGACACGGAGCGTCAGATTTGGACTCAGCTAAAGTCCTTCTTCAATGTGCGAGACTACTCTCTCATTCTAACAGAGTGCATTCTCAATGTGGGAGAGTGCTGCAACGGTAACTCAGCATCCATCGTTCTGTGACAGAGTAAGAGAAAGTAAATCTACATTGGTGCTAACCCTAACCCTAACCCTAACCCTATCACTATCCTGACATTAACGCAAAACTGAAACCGAAACCTAGTGGGAATACTATTGCGATCCTAACACTAACAGTAACACTAGCACTAAAACTCACGCTAAAACGAACACGTTCTCCTCACCCCACACCCTTCCTACACCTAAGCATGATGTTTTTGGATACCGTGAAAATGTTTGAGAGGGCAGTTAGAGAGTGGGTGACAGATATTTCTTTCTGTTCTTGAGTACATTTCCAGAAGAAGAACACTATGTGATTTCATGCAACACAGGATCAGAACGTGAACACACTGTGCCAAAATGAGGCTATCAGCGTCAGTGATGGAAATCACATTATGAATGCATTGTTAGTGGTAGTCTTTCATATCACTGTGCCACAAAGCTCTGACGCTGACAGATTCTCTGTGACATTACTGTTGACTGTTGGGAAGTAACGCTTCAGTATTGGGATATTCCGTGTGTGTTTGGACACAACGTATGTGAGTTAGGAAACAATGTAGATGAAATGTGACATTGAACGAGAAAAAAGTGACATTACGTTAGTTGTCTAACATAGTGACTGTGAGGGAGTGACCCAGTGTGTCAGTGGTTCTCACACTGTAGCACTGTTAAAACTTTGTGTGTTTGTGCTCTGACAGCGAGAGTGCTTTTTCACTTTGTCTTTGTGCTGAAACGAGTTTGATATTGTTGTGACACGGAGCGTCAGATTTGGACTCAGCTAAAGTCCTTCTTCAATGTGCGAGACTACTCTCTCATTCTAACAGAGTGCATTCTCAATGTGGGAGAGTGCTGCGACGGTAACTCAGCATCGTTCTATGACAGAGTAAGAGAAAGTAAATCTACATTGCTGCTAACCCTAACCCTAACCCTAACCGTATCACTATCCTGACATTTACGCAAAACTGAAACCGAAACCTAGTGGGAATACTATTGCGATCCTAACACTAACAGTAACACTAGCACTAAAACTCACGCTAAAACGAACACGTTCTCCTCACCCCACACCCTTCCTACACCTAAGCATGATGTTTTTGGATACCGTGAAAATGTTTGAGAGGGCAGTTAGAGAGTGGGTGACAGATATTTCTTTCTGTTCTTGAGTACATTTCCAGAAGAAGAACACTATGTGATTTCATGCAACACAGGATCAGAACGTGAACACACTGTGCCAAATGAGGCTATTAGCGTCAGTGATGGAAATCACATTATGAGTGCATTGTTAGTGGTAGTCTTTCATATCACTGTGCCACAAAGCTCTGACTCTGACAGATTCTCTGTGACATTACTGTTGACTGTTGGGAAGTAACGCTTCAGTATTGGGATATTCCGTGTGTGTTTGGACACAACGTATGTGAGTTAGGAAACAATGTAGATGAAATGTGACATTGAACGAGAAAAAAGTGACATTACGTTAGTTGTCTAACATAGTGACTGTGAGGGAGTGACCCAGTGTGTCAGTGGTTCGCACACTGTAGCACTGTTAAAACTTTGTGTGTTTGTGCTCTGACAGCGAGAGTGCTTTTTCACTTTGTCTTTGTGCTGAAACGAGTTTGATATTGTTGTGACACG
Organism: Phodopus roborovskii; assembly: GCF_943737965.1. Classification (NCBI taxonomy): domain Eukaryota; kingdom Metazoa; phylum Chordata; class Mammalia; order Rodentia; family Cricetidae; genus Phodopus; species Phodopus roborovskii. The sequence continues at coordinate 7,418 of NW_026126963.1, forward strand.
GAGCGTCAGATTTGGACTCAGCTAAAGTCCTTCTTCAATGTGCGAGACTACTCTCTCATTCTAACAGAGTGCATTCTCAATGTGGGAGAGTGCTGCGACGGTAACTCAGCATCCATCGTTCTGTGACAGAGTAAGAGAAAGTAAATCTACATTGCTGCTAACCCTAACCCTAACCCTAACCGTATCACTATCCTGACATTTACGCAAAACTGAAACCGAAACCTAGTGGGAATACTATTGCGATCCTAACACTAACAGTAACACTAGCACTAAAACTCACGCTAAAACGAACACGTTCTCCTCACCCCACACCCTTCCTACACCTAAGCATGATGTTTTTGGATACCGTGAAAATGTTTGAGAGGGCAGTTAGAGAGTGGGTGACAGATATTTCTTTCTGTTCTTGAGTACATTTCCAGAAGAAGAACACTATGTGATTTCATGCAACACAGGATCAGAACGTGAACACACTGTGCCAAAATGAGGCTATCAGCGTCAGTGATGGAAATCACATTATGAGTGCATTGTTAGTGGTAGTCTTTCATATCACTGTGCCACAAAGCTCTGACTCTGACAGATTCTCTGTGACATTACTGTTGACTGTTGGGAAGTAACGCTTCAGTATTGGGATATTCCGTGTGTGTTTGGACACAACGTATGTGAGTTAGGAAACAATGTAGATGAAATGTGACATTGAACGAGAAAAAGTGACATTACGTTAGTTGTCTAACATAGTGACTGTGAGGGAGTGACCCAGTGTGTCAGTGGTTCGCACACTGTAGCACTGTTAAAACTTTGTGTGTTTGTGCTCTGACAGCGAGAGTGCTTTTTCACTTTGTCTTTGTGCTGAAACGAGTTTGATATTGTTGTGACACGGAGCGTCAGATTTGGACTCAGCTAAAGTCCTTCTTCAATGTGCGAGACTACTCCCTCATTCTAACAGAGTGCATTCTCAATGTGGGAGAGTGCTGCGACGGTAACTCAGCATCGTTCTGTGACAGAGTAAGAGAAAGTAAATCTACATTGCTGCTAACCCTAACCCTAACCCTAACCGTATCACTATCCTGACATTTACGCAAAACTGAAACCGAAACCTAGTGGGAATACTATTGCGATCCTAACACTAACAGTAACACTAGCACTAAAACTCACGCTAAAACGAACACGTTCTCCTCACCCCACACCCTTCCTACACCTAAGCATGATGTTTTTGGATACCGTGAAAATGTTTGAGAGGGCAGTTAGAGAGTGGGTGACAGATATTTCTTTCTGTTCTTGAGTACATTTCCAGAAGAAGAACACTATGTGATTTCATGCAACACAGGATCAGAACGTGAACACACTGTGCCAAAATGAGGCTATCAGCGTCAGTGATGGAAATCACATTATGAGTGCATTGTTAGTGGTAGTCTTTCATATCACTGTGCCACAAAGCTCTGACGCTGACAGATTCTCTGTGACATTACTGTTGACTGTTGGGAAGTAACGCTTCAGTATTGGGATATTCCGTGTGTGTTTGGACACAACGTATGTGAGTTAGGAAACAATGTAGATGAAATGTGACATTGAACGAGAAAAAAGTGACATTACGTTAGTTGTCTAACATAGTGACTGTGAGGGAGTGACCCAGTGTGTCAGTGGTTCGCACACTGTAGCACTGTTAAAACTTTGTGTGTTTGTGCTCTGACAGCGAGAGTGCTTTTTCACTTTGTCTTTGTGCTGAAACGAGTTTGATATTGTTGTGACACGGAGCGTCAGATTTGGACTCAGCTAAAGTCCTTCTTCAATGTGCGAGACTACTCCCCTCATTCTAACAGAGTGCATTCTCAATGTGGGAGAGTGCTGCGACGGTAACTCAGCATCCATCGTTCTGTGATAGAGTAAGAGAAAGTAAATCTACCTTGGTGCTAACCCTAACCCTAACCGTATCACTATCCTGACATTTACGCAAAACTGAAACCGAAACCTAGTGGGAATACTATTGCGATCCTAACACTAACAGTAACACTAGCACTAAAACTCACGCTAAAACGAACACGTTCTCCTCACCCCACACCCTTCCTACACCTAAGCATGATGTTTTTGGATACCGTGAAAATGTTTGAGAGGGCAGTTAGAGAGTGGGTGACAGATATTTCTTTCTGTTCTTGAGTACATTTCCAGAAGAAGAACACTATGTGATTTCATGCAACACAGGATCAGAACGTGAACACACTGTGCCACAATGAGGCTATTAGCGTCAGTGATGGAAATCACATTATGAGTGCATTGTTAGTGGTAGTCTTTCATATCACTGTGCCACAAAGCTCTGACGCTGACAGATTCTCTGTGACATTACTGTTGACTGTTGGGAAGTAACGCTTCAGTATTGGGATATTCCGTGTGTGTTTGGACACAACGTATGTGAGTTAGGAAACAATGTAGATGAAATGTGACATTGAACGAGAAAAAAGTGACATTACGTTAGTTGTCTAACATAGTGACTGTGAGGGAGTGACCCAGTGTGTCAGTGGTTCTCACACTGTAGCACTGTTAAAACTTTGTGTGTTTGTGCTCTGACAGCGAGAGTGCTTTTTCACTTTGTCTTTGTGCTGAAACGAGTTTGATATTGTTGTGACACGGAGCGTCAGATTTGGACTCAGCTAAAGTCCTTCTTCAATGTGCGAGACTACTCTCTCATTCTAACAGAGTGCATTCTCAATGTGGGAGAGTGCTGCGACGGTAACTCAGCATCGTTCTGTGACAGAGTAAGAGAAAGTAAATCTACATTGGTGCTAACCCTAACCCTAACCCTAACCGTATCACTATCCTGACATTTACGCAAAACTGAAACCGAAACCTAGTGGGAATACTATTGCGATCCTAACACTAACAGTAACACTAGCACTAAAACTCACGCTAAAACGAACACGTTCTCCTCACCCCACACCCTTCCTACACCTAAGCATGATGTTTTTGGATACCGTGAAAATGTTTGAGAGGGCAGTTAGAGAGTGGGTGACAGATATTTCTTTCTGTTCTTGAGTACATTTCCAGAAGAAAAACACTATGTGATTTCATGCAACACAGGATCACAAGGTGAACACACTGTGCCAAATGAGGCTATTAGCGTCAGTGATGGAAATCACATTATGAGTGCATTGTTAATGGTAGTCTTTCATATCACTGTGCCACAAAGCTCTGACGCTGACAGATTCTCTGTGACATTACTGTTGACTGTTGGGAAGTAGCGCTTCAGTATTGGGATATTCCGTGTGTGTTTGGACACAACGTATGTGAGTTAGGAAACAATGTAGATGAAATGTGACATTGAACGAGAAAAAAGTGACATTACGTTAGTTGTCTAACATAGTGACTGTGAGGGAGTGACCCAGTGTGTCAGTGGTTCGCACACTGTAGCACTGTTAAAACTTTGTGTGTTTGTGCTCTGTCAGCGAGAGTGCTTTTTCACTTTGTCTTTGTGCTGAAACGAGTTTGATATTGTTGTGACACGGAGCGTCAGATTTGGACTCAGCTAAAGTCCTTCTTCAATGTGCGAGACTACTCCCTCATTCTAACAGAGTGCATTCTCAATGTGGGAGAGTGCTGCGACGGTAACTCAGCATCGTTCTGTGACAGAGTAAGAGAAAGTAAATCTACATTGCTGCTAACCCTTACCCTAACCCTAACCGTATCACTATCCTGACATTCACGCAAAACTGAAACCGAAACCTAGTGGGAATACTATTGCGATCCTAACACTAACAGTAACACTAGCACTAAAACTCACGCTAAAACGAACACGTTCTCCTCACCCCACACCCTTCCTACACCTAAGCATGATGTTTTTGGATACCGTGAAAATGTTTGAGAGGGCAGTTAGAGAGTGGGTGACAGATATTTCTTTCTGTTCTTGAGTACATTTCCAGAAGAAAAACACTATGTGATTTCATGCAACACAGGATCAGAACGTGAACACACTGTGCCAAAATGAGGCTATCAGCGTCAGTGATGGAAATCACATTATGAGTGCATTGTTAGTGGTAGTCTTTCATATCACTGTGCCACAAAGCTCTGACTCTGACAGATTCTCTGTGACATTACTGTTGACTGTTGGGAAGTAACGCTTCAGTATTGGGATATTCCGTGTGTGTTTGGACACAACGTATGTGAGTTAGGAAACAATGTAGATGAAATGTGACATTGAACGAGAAAAAAGTGACATTACGTTAGTTGTCTAACATAGTGACTGTGAGGGAGTGACCCAGTGTGTCAGTGGTTCTCACACTGTAGCACTGTTAAAACTTTGTGTGTTTGTGCTCTGACAGCGAGAGTGCTTTTTCACTTTGTCTTTGTGCTGAAACGAGTTTGATATTGTTGTGACACGGAGCGTCAGATTTGGACTCAGCTAAAGTCCTTCTTCAATGTGCGAGACTACTCTCTCATTCTAACAGAGTGCATTCTCAATGTGGGAGAGTGCTGCGACGGTAACTCAGCATCCATCGTTCTGTGACAGAGTAAGAGAAAGTAAATCTACATTGGTGCTAACCCTAACCCTAACCCTAACCGTATCACTATCCTGACATTTACGCAAAACTGAAACCGAAACCTAGTGGGAATACTATTGCGATCCTAACACTAACAGTAACACTAGCACTAAAACTCACGCTAAAACGAACACGTTCTCCTCACCCCACACCCTTCCTACACCTAAGCATGATGTTTTTGGATACCGTGAAAATGTTTGAGAGGGCAGTTAGAGAGTGGGTGACAGATATTTCTTTCTGTTCTTGAGTACATTTCCAGAAGAAGAACACTATGTGATTTCATGCTACACAGGATCACAAGGTGAACACACTGTGCCAAATGAGGCTATCAGCGTCAGTGATGGAAATCACATTATGAGTGCATTGTTAGTGGTAGTCTTTCATATCACTGTGCCACAAAGCTCTGACGCTGACAGATTCTCTGTGACATTACTGTTGACTGTTGGGAAGTAACGCTTCAGTATTGGGATATTCCGTGTGTGTTTGGACACAACGTATGTGAGTTAGGAAACAATGTAGATGAAATGTGACATTGAACGAGAAAAAAGTGACATTACGTTAGTTGTCTAACATAGTGACTGTGAGGGAGTGACCCAGTGTGTCAGTGGTTCTCACACTGTAGCACTGTTAAAACTTTGTGTGTTTGTGCTCTGACAGCGAGAGTGCTTTTTCACTTTGTCTTTGTGCTGAAACGAGTTTGATATTGTTGTGACACGGAGCGTCAGATTTGGACTCAGCTAAAGTCCTTCTTCAATGTGCGAGACTACTCTCTCATTCTAACAGAGTGCATTCTCAATGTGGGAGAGTGCTGCGACGGTAACTCAGCATCGTTCTATGACAGAGTAAGAGAAAGTAAATCTACATTGGTGCTAACCCTAACCCTAACCCTAACCGTATCACTATCCTGACATTTACGCAAAACTGAAACCGAAACCTAGTGGGAATACTATTGCGATCCTAACACTAACAGTAACACTAGCACTAAAACTCACGCTAAAACGAACACGTTCTCCTCACCCCACACCCTTCCTACACCTAAGCATGATGTTTTTGGATACCGTGAAAATGTTTGAGAGGGCAGTTAGAGAGTGGGTGACAGATATTTCTTTCTGTTCTTGAGTACATTTCCAGAAGAAGAACACTATGTGATTTCATGCAACACAGGATCAGAACGTGAACACACTGTGCCAAAATGAGGCTATTAGCGTCAGTGATGGAAATCACATTATGAGTGCATTGTTAGTGGTAGTCTTTCATATCACTGTGCCACAAAGCTCTGACTCTGACAGATTCTCTGTGACATTACTGTTGACTGTTGGGAAGTAACGCTTCAGTATTGGGATATTCCGTGTGTGTTTGGACACAACGTATGTGAGTTAGGAAACAATGTAGATGAAATGTGACATTGAACGAGAAAAAAGTGACATTACGTTAGTTGTCTAACATAGTGACTGTGAGGGAGTGACCCAGTGTGTCAGTGGTTCTCACACTGTAGCACTGTTAAAACTTTGTGTGGTTGTGCTCTGACAGCGAGAGTGCTTTTTCACTTTGTCTTTGTGCTGAAACGAGTTTGATATTGTTGTGACACGGAGCGTCAGATTTGGACTCAGCTAAAGTCCTTCTTCAATGTGCGAGACTACTCTCTCATTCTAACAGAGTGCATTCTCAATGTGGGAGAGTGCTGCGACGGTAACTCAGCTCCATCGTTCTGTGACAGAGTAAGAGAAAGTAAATCTACATTGCTGCTAACCCTAACCCTAACCCTAACCCTATCACTATCCTGACATTTACGCAAAACTGAAACCGAAACCTAGTGGGAATACTATTGCGATCCTAACACTAACAGTAACACTAGCACTAAAACTCATGCTAAAACGAACACGTTCTCCTCACCCCACACCCTTCCTACACCTAAGCATGATGTTTTTGGATACCGTGAAAATGTTTGAGAGGGCAGTTAGAGAGTGGGTGACAGATATTTCTTTCTGTTCTTGAGTACATTTCCAGAAGAAAAACACTATGTGATTTCATGCAACACAGGATCACAAGGTGAACACACTGTGCCAAATGAGGCTATTAGCGTCAGTGATGGAAATCACATTATGAGTGCATTGTTAGTGGTAGTCTTTCATATCACTGTGCCACAAAGCTCTGACTCTGACAGATTCTCTGTGACATTACTGTTGACTGTTGGGAAGTAACGCTTCAGTATTGGGATATTCCGTGTGTGTTTGGACACAACGTATGTGAGTTAGGAAACAATGTAGATGAAATGTGACATTGAACGAGAAAAAAGTGACATTACGTTAGTTGTCTAACATAGTGACTGTGAGGGAGTGACCCAAGTGTCAGTGGTTCACACACTGTAGCACTGTTAAAACTTTGTGTGGTTGTGCTCTGACAGCGAGAGTGCTTTTTCACTTTGTCTTTGTGCTGAAACGAGTTTGATATTGTTGTGACACGGAGCGTCAGATTTGGACTCAGCTAAAGTCCTTCTTCAATGTGCGAGACTACTCTCTCATTCTAACAGAGTGCATTCTCAATGTGGGAGAGTGCTGCGACGGTAACTCAGCATCGTTCTATGACAGAGTAAGAGAAAGTAAATCTACATTGCTGCTAACCCTAACCCTAACCCTAACCGTATCACTATCCTGACATTTACGCAAAACTGAAACCGAAACCTAGTGGGAATACTATTGCGATCCTAACACTAACAGTAACACTAGCACTAAAACTCACGCTAAAACGAACACGTTCTCCTCACCCCACACCCTTCCTACACCTAAGCATGATGTTTTTGGATACCGTGAAAATGTTTGAGAGGGCAGTTAGAGAGTGGGTGACAGATATTTCTTTCTGTTCTTGAGTACATTTCCAGAAGAAAAACACTATGTGATTTCATGCAACACAGGATCACAAGGTGAACACACTGTGCCAAATGAGGCTATTAGCGTCAGTGATGGAAATCACATTATGAGTGCATTGTTAGTGGTAGTCTTTCATATCACTGTGCCACAAAGCTCTGACTCTGACAGATTCTCTGTGACATTACTGTTGACTGTTGGGAAGTAACGCTTCAGTATTGGGATATTCCGTGTGTGTTTGGACACAACGTATGTGAGTTAGGAAACAATGTAGATGAAATGTGACATTGAACGAGAAAAAAGTGACATTACGTTAGTTGTCTAACATAGTGACTGTGAGGGAGTGACCCAGTGTGTCAGTGGTTCTCACACTGTAGCACTGTTAAAACTTTGTGTGGTTGTGCTCTGACAGCGAGAGTGCTTTTTCACTTTGTCTTTGTGCTGAAACGAGTTTGATATTGTTGTGACACGGAGCGTCAGATTTGGACTCAGCTAAAGTCCTTCTTCAATGTGCGAGACTACTCTCTCATTCTAACTGAGTGCATTCTCAATGTGGGAGAGTGCTGCGACGGTAACTCAGCATCGTTCTATGACAGAGTAAGAGAAAGTAAATCTACATTGCTGCTAACCCTAACCCTAACCCTAACCCTATCACTATCCTGACCTTAACGCAAAACTGAAACCGAAACCTAGTGGGAATACTATTGCGATCCTAACACTAACAGTAACACTAGCACTAACACTCATGCTAAAACGAACACGTTCTCCTCACCCCACACCCTTCCTACACCTAAGCATGATGTTTTTGGATACCGTGAAAATGTTTGAGAGGGCAGTTAGAGAGTGGGTGACAGATATTTCTTTCTGTTCTTGAGTACATTTCCAGAAGAAAAACACTATGTGATTTCATGCAACACAGGATCACAAGGTGAACACACTGTGCCAAAATGAGGCTATTAGCGTCAGTGATGGAAATCACATTATGAGTGCATTGTTAGTGGTAGTCTTTCATATCACTGTGCCACAAAGCTCTGACTCTGACAGATTCTCTGTGACATTACTGTTGACTGTTGGGAAGTAACGCTTCAGTATTGGGATATTCCGTGTGTGTTTGGACACAACGTATGTGAGTTAGGAAACAATGTAGATGAAATGTGACATTGAACGAGAAAAAAGTGACATTACGTTAGTTGTCTAACATAGTGACTGTGAGGGAGTGACCCAGTGTGTCAGTGGTTCGCACACTGTAGCACTGTTAAAACTTTGTGTGGTTGTGCTCTGACAGCGAGAGTGCTTTTTCACTTTGTCTTTGTGCTGAAACGAGTTTGATATTGTTGTGACACGGAGCGTCAGATTTGGACTCAGCTAAAGTCCTTCTTCAATGTGCGAGACTACTCTCTCATTCTAACTGAGTGCATTCTCAATGTGGGAGAGTGCTGCGACGGTAACTCAGCATCGTTCTATGACAGAGTAAGAGAAAGTAAATCTACATTGCTGCTAACCCTAACCCTAACCCTAACCGTATCACTATCCTGACATTTACGCAAAACTGAAACCGAAACCTAGTGGGAATACTATTGCGATCCTAACACTAACAGTAACACTAGCACTAAAACTCACGCTAAAACGAACACGTTCTCCTCACCCCACACCCTTCCTACACCTAAGCATGATGTTTTTGGATACCGTGAAAATGTTTGAGAGGGCAGTTAGAGAGTGGGTGACAGATATTTCTTTCTGTTCTTGAGTACATTTCCAGAAGAAAAACACTATGTGATTTCATGCAACACAGGATCACAAGGTGAACACACTGTGCCAAATGAGGCTATTAGCGTCAGTGATGGAAATCACATTATGAGTGCATTGTTAGTGGTAGTCTTTCATATCACTGTGCCACAAAGCTCTGACTCTGACAGATTCTCTGTGACATTACTGTTGACTGTTGGGAAGTAACGCTTCAGTATTGGGATATTCCGTGTGTGTTTGGACACAACGTATGTGAGTTAGGAAACAATGTAGATGAAATGTGACATTGAACGAGAAAAAAGTGACATTACGTTAGTTGTCTAACATAGTGACTGTGAGGGAGTGACCCAGTGTGTCAGTGGTTCTCACACTGTAGCACTGTTAAAACTTTGTGTGGTTGTGCTCTGACAGCGAGAGTGCTTTTTCACTTTGTCTTTGTGCTGAAACGAGTTTGATATTGTTGTGACACGGAGCGTCAGATTTGGACTCAGCTAAAGTCCTTCTTCAATGTGCGAGACTACTCTCTCATTCTAACAGAGTGCATTCTCAATGTGGGAGAGTGCTGCAACGGTAACTCAGCATCCATCGTTCTGTGATAGAGTAAGAGAAAGTAAATCTACCTTGGTGCTAACCCTAACCCTAACCCTAACCCTATCACTATCCTGACCTTAACGCAAAACTGAAACCGAAACCTAGTGGGAATACTATTGCGATCCTAACACTAACAGTAACACTAGCACTAACACTCACGCTAAAACGAACACGTTCTCCTCACCCCACACCCTTCCTACACCTAAGCATGATGTTTTTGGATACCGTGAAAATGTTTGAGAGGGCAGTTAGAGAGTGGGTGACAGATATTTCTTTCTGTTCTTGAGTACATTTCCAGAAGAAAAACACTATGTGATTTCATGCAACACAGGATCACAAGGTGAACACACTGTGCCAAAATGAGGCTATCAGCGTCAATGATGGAAATCACATTATGAGTGCATTGTTAGTGGTAGTCTTTCATATCACTGTGCCACAAAGCTCTGACTCTGACAGATTCTCTGTGACATTACTGTTGACTGTTGGGAAGTAACGCTTCAGTATTGGGATATTCCGTGTGTGTTTGGACACAACGTATGTGAGTTAGGAAACAATGTAGATGAAATGTGACATTGAACGAGAAAAAAGTGACATTACGTTAGTTGTCTGACATAGTGACTGTGAGGGAGTGACCCAGTGTGTCAGTGGTTCTCACACTGTAGCACTGTTAAAACTTTGTGTGTTTGTGCTCTGACAGCGAGAGTGCTTTTTCACTTTGTCTTTGTGCTGAAACGAGTTTGATATTGTTGTGACACGGAGCGTCAGATTTGGACTCAGCTAAAGTCCTTCTTCAATGTGCGAGACTACTCTCTCATTCTAACAGAGTGCATTCTCAATGTGGGAGAGTGCTGCGACGGTAACTCAGCATCGTTCTATGACAGAGTAAGAGAAAGTAAATCTACATTGCTGCTAACCCTAACCCTAACCCTAACCGTATCACTATCCTGACATTTACGCAAAACTGAAACCGAAACCTAGTGGGAATACTATTGCGATCCTAACACTAACAGTAACACTAGCACTAACACTCACGCTAAAACGAACACGTTCTCCTCACCCCACACCCTTCCTACACCTAAGCATGATGTTTTTGGATACCGTGAAAATGTTTGAGAGGGCAGTTAGAGAGTGGGTGACAGATATTTCTTTCTGTTCTTGAGTACATTTCCAGAAGAAGAACACTATGTGATTTCATACAACACAGGATCAGAACGTGAACACACTGTGCCACAATGAGGCTATCAGCGTCAATGATGGAAATCACATTATGAGTGCATTGTTAGTGGTAGTCTTTCATATCACTGTGCCACAAAGCTCTGACTCTGACAGATTCTCTGTGACATTACTGTTGACTGTTGGGAAGTAACGCTTCAGTATTGGGATATTCCGTGTGTGTTTGGACACAACGTATGTGAGTTAGGAAACAATGTAGATGAAATGTGACATTGAACGAGAAAAAAGTGACATTACGTTAGTTGTCTAACATAGTGACTGTGAGGGAGTGACCCAGTGTGTCAGTGGTTCTCACACTGTAGCACTGTTAAAACTTTGTGTGTTTGTGCTCTGACAGCGAGAGTGCTTTTTCACTTTGTCTTTGTGCTGAAACGAGTTTGATATTGTTGTGACACGGAGCGTCAGATTTGGACTCAGCTAAAGTCCTTCTTCAATGTGCGAGACTACTCTCTCATTCTAACAGAGTGCATTCTCAATGTGGGAGAGTGCTGCGACGGTAACTCAGCATCGTTCTATGACAGAGTAAGAGAAAGTAAATCTACATTGCTGCTAACCCTAACCCTAACCCTAACCGTATCACTATCCTGACATTTACGCAAAACTGAAACCGAAACCTAGTGGGAATACTATTGCGATCCTAACACTAACAGTAACACTAGCACTAAAACTCACGCTAAAACGAACACGTTCTCCTCACCCCACACCCTTCCTACACCTAAGCATGATGTTTTTGGATACCGTGAAAATGTTTGAGAGGGCAGTTAGAGAGTGGGTGACAGATATTTCTTTCTGTTCTTGAGTACATTTCCAGAAGAAAAACACTATGTGATTTCATGCAACACAGGATCACAAGGTGAACACACTGTGCCAAAATGAGGCTATCAGCGTCAATGATGGAAATCACATTATGAGTGCATTGTTAGTGGTAGTCTTTCATATCACTGTGCCACAAAGCTCTGACTCTGACAGATTCTCTGTGACATTACTGTTGACTGTTGGGAAGTAACGCTTCAGTATTGGGATATTCCGTGTGTGTTTGGACACAACGTATGTGAGTTAGGAAACAATGTAGATGAAATGTGACATTGAACGAGAAAAAAGTGACATTACGTTAGTTGTCTAACATAGTGACTGTGAGGGAGTGACCCAGTGTGTCAGTGGTTCTCACACTGTAGCACTGTTAAAACTTTGTGTGTTTGTGCTCTGACAGCGAGAGTGCTTTTTCACTTTGTCTTTGTGCTGAAACGAGTTTGATATTGTTGTGACACGGAGCGTCAGATTTGGACTCAGCTAAAGTCCTTCTTCAATGTGCGAGACTACTCTCTCATTCTAACAGAGTGCATTCTCAATGTGGGAGAGTGCTGCGACGGTAACTCAGCATCGTTCTGTGACAGAGTAAGAGAAAGTAAATCTACATTGCTGCTAACCCTAACCCTAACCCTAACCGTATCACTATCCTGACATTTACGCAAAACTGAAACCGAAACCTAGTGGGAATACTATTGCGATCCTAACACTAACAGTAACACTAGCACTAAAACTCACGCTAAAACGAACACGTTCTCCTCACCCCACACCCTTCCTACACCTAAGCATGATGTTTTTGGATACCGTGAAAATGTTTGAGAGGGCAGTTAGAGAGTGGGTGACAGATATTTCTTTCTGTTCTTGAGTACATTTCCAGAAGAAAAACACTATGTGATTTCATGCAACACAGGATCACAAGGTGAACACACTGTGCCAAAATGAGGCTATCAGCGTCAATGATGGAAATCACATTATGAGTGCATTGTTAGTGGTAGTCTTTCATATCACTGTGCCACAAAGCTCTGACTCTGACAGATTCTCTGTGACATTACTGTTGACTGTTGGGAAGTAACGCTTCAGTATTGGGATATTCCGTGTGTGTTTGGACACAACGTATGTGAGTTAGGAAACAATGTAGATGAAATGTGACATTGAACGAGAAAAAAGTGACATTACGTTAGTTGTCTGACATAGTGACTGTGAGGGAGTGACCCAGTGTGTCAGTGGTTCTCACACTGTAGCACTGTTAAAACTTTGTGTGTTTGTGCTCTGACAGCGAGAGTGCTTTTTCACTTTGTCTTTGTGCTGAAACGAGTTTGATATTGTTGTGACACGGAGCGTCAGATTTGGACTCAGCTAAAGTCCTTCTTCAATGTGCGAGACTACTCTCTCATTCTAACAGAGTGCATTCTCAATGTGGGAGAGTGCTGCGACGGTAACTCAGCATCGTTCTATGACAGAGTAAGAGAAAGTAAATCTACATTGCTGCTAACCCTAACCCTAACCCTAACCGTATCACTATCCTGACATTTACGCAAAACTGAAACCGAAACCTAGTGGGAATACTATTGCGATCCTAACACTAACAGTAACACTAGCACTAAAACTCACGCTAAAACGAACACGTTCTCCTCACCCCACACCCTTCCTACACCTAAGCATGATGTTTTTGGATACCGTGAAAATGTTTGAGAGGGCAGTTAGAGAGTGGGTGACAGATATTTCTTTCTGTTCTTGAGTACATTTCCAGAAGAAAGAACACTATGTGATTTCATGCAACACAGGATCAGAACGTGAACACACTGTGCCAAAATGAGGCTATTAGCGTCAGTGATGGAAATCACATTATGAGTGCATTGTTAGTGGTAGTCTTTCATATCACTGTGCCACAAAGCTCTGACTCTGACAGATTCTCTGTGACATTACTGTTGACTGTTGGGAAGTAACGCTTCAGTATTGGGATATTCCGTGTGTGTTTGGACACAACGTATGTGAGTTAGGAAACAATGTAGATGAAATGTGACATTGAACGAGAAAAAAGTGACATTACGTTAGTTGTCTAACATAGTGACTGTGAGGGAGTGACCCAGTGTGTCAGTGGTTCTCACACTGTAGCACTGTTAAAACTTTGTGTGTTTGTGCTCTGACAGCGAGAGTGCTTTTTCACTTTGTCTTTGTGCTGAAACGAGTTTGATATTGTTGTGACACGGAGCGTCAGATTTGGACTCAGCTAAAGTCCTTCTTCAATGTGCGAGACTACTCTCTCATTCTAACAGAGTGCATTCTCAATGTGGGAGAGTGCTGCGACGGTAACTCAGCATCCATCGTTCTGTGACAGAGTAAGAGAAAGTAAATCTACATTGCTGCTAACCCTAACCCTAACCCTAACCCTATCACTATCCTGACATTTACGCAAAACTGAAACCGAAACCTAGTGGGAATACTATTGCGATCCTAACACTAACAGTAACACTAGCACTAAAACTCACGCTAAAACGAACACGTTCTCCTCACCCCACACCCTTCCTACACCTAAGCATGATGTTTTTGGATACCGTGAAAATGTTTGAGAGGGCAGTTAGAGAGTGGGTGACAGATATTTCTTTCTGTTCTTGAGTACATTTCCAGAAGAAAAACACTATGTGATTTCATGCAACACAGGATCACAAGGTGAACACACTGTGCCAAAATGAGGCTATCAGCGTCAATGATGGAAATCACATTATGAGTGCATTGTTAGTGGTAGTCTTTCATATCACTGTGCCACAAAGCTCTGACTCTGACAGATTCTCTGTGACATTACTGTTGACTGTTGGGAAGTAACGCTTCAGTATTGGGATATTCCGTGTGTGTTTGGACACAACGTATGTGAGTTAGGAAACAATGTAGATGAAATGTGACATTGAACGAGAAAAAAGTGACATTACGTTAGTTGTCTAACATAGTGACTGTGAGGGAGTGACCCAGTGTGTCAGTGGTTCTCACACTGTAGCACTGTTAAAACTTTGTGTGTTTGTGCTCTGACAGCGAGAGTGCTTTTTCACTTTGTCTTTGTGCTGAAACGAGTTTGATATTGTTGTGACACGGAGCGTCAGATTTGGACTCAGCTAAAGTCCTTCTTCAATGTGCGAGACTACTCTCTCATTCTAACAGAGTGCATTCTCAATGTGGGAGAGTGCTGCGACGGTAACTCAGCATCGTTCTATGACAGAGTAAGAGAAAGTAAATCTACATTGCTGCTAACCCTAACCCTAACCCTAACCGTATCACTATCCTGACATTTACGCAAAACTGAAACCGAAACCTAGTGGGAATACTATTGCGATCCTAACACTAACAGTAACACTAGCACTAACACTCACGCTAAAACGAACACGTTCTCCTCACCCCACACCCTTCCTACACCTAAGCATGATGTTTTTGGATACCGTGAAAATGTTTGAGAGGGCAGTTAGAGAGTGGGTGACAGATATTTCTTTCTGTTCTTGAGTACATTTCCAGAAGAAAAACACTATGTGATTTCATGCAACACAGGATCACAAGGTGAACACACTGTGCCACAATGAGGCTATTAGCGTCAGTGATGGAAATCACATTATGAGTGCATTGTTAGTGGTAGTCTTTCATATCACTGTGCCACAAAGCTCTGACTCTGACAGATTCTCTGTGACATTACTGTTGACTGTTGGGAAGTAACGCTTCAGTATTGGGATATTCCGTGTGTGTTTGGACACAACGTATGTGAGTTAGGAAACAATGTAGATGAAATGTGACATTGAACGAGAAAAAAGTGACATTACGTTAGTTGTCTAACATAGTGACTGTGAGGGAGTGACCCAGTGTGTCAGTGGTTCTCACACTGTAGCACTGTTAAAACTTTGTGTGTTTGTGCTCTGACAGCGAGAGTGCTTTTTCACTTTGTCTTTGTGCTGAAACGAGTTTGATATTGTTGTGACACGGAGCGTCAGATTTGGACTCAGCTAAAGTCCTTCTTCAATGTGCGAGACTACTCTCTCATTCTAACAGAGTGCATTCTCAATGTGGGAGAGTGCTGCGACGGTAACTCAGCATCGTTCTATGACAGAGTAAGAGAAAGTAAATCTACATTGCTGCTAACCCTAACCCTAACCCTAACCCTATCACTATCCTGACATTTACGCAAAACTGAAACCGAAACCTAGTGGGAATACTATTGCGATCCTAACACTAACAGTAACACTAGCACTAAAACTCACGCTAAAACGAACACGTTCTCCTCACCCCACACCCTTCCTACACCTAAGCATGATGTTTTTGGATACCGTGAAAATGTTTGAGAGGGCAGTTAGAGAGTGGGTGACAGATATTTCTTTCTGTTCTTGAGTACATTTCCAGAAGAAAGAACACTATGTGATTTCATGCAACACAGGATCAGAACGTGAACACACTGTGCCAAAATGAGGCTATTAGCGTCAGTGATGGAAATCACATTATGAGTGCATTGTTAGTGGTAGTCTTTCATATCACTGTGCCACAAAGCTCTGACTCTGACAGATTCTCTGTGACATTACTGTTGACTGTTGGGAAGTAACGCTTCAGTATTGGGATATTCCGTGTGTGTTTGGACACAACGTATGTGAGTTAGGAAACAATGTAGATGAAATGTGACATTGAACGAGAAAAAAGTGACATTACTTTAGTTGTCTAACATAGTGACTGTGAGGGAGTGACCCAGTATGTCAGTGGTTCGCACACTGTAGCACTGTTAAAACTTTGTGTGTTTGTGCTCTGACAGCGAGAGTGCTTTTTCACTTTGTCTTTGTGCTGAAACGAGTTTGATATTGTTGTGACACGGAGCGTCAGATTTGGACTCAGCTAAAGTCCTTCTTCAATGTGCGAGACTACTCTCTCATTCTAACAGAGTGCATTCTCAATGTGGGAGAGTGCTGCGACGGTAACTCAGCATCGTTCTATGACAGAGTAAGAGAAAGTAAATCTACATTGCTGCTAACCCTAACCCTAACCCTAACCGTATCACTATCCTGACATTTACGCAAAACTGAAACCGAAACCTAGTGGGAATACTATTGCGATCCTAACACTAACAGTAACACTAGCACTAAAACTCACGCTAAAACGAACACGTTCTCCTCACCCCACACCCTTCCTACACCTAAGCATGATGTTTTTGGATACCGTGAAAATGTTTGAGAGGGCAGTTAGAGAGTGGGTGACAGATATTTCTTTCTGTTCTTGAGTACATTTCCAGAAGAAAAACACTATGTGATTTCATGCAACACAGGATCACAAGGTGAACACACTGTGCCAAATGAGGCTATTAGCGTCAGTGATGGAAATCACATTATGAGTGCATTGTTAGTGGTAGTCTTTCATATCACTGTGCCACAAAGCTCTGACTCTGACAGATTCTCTGTGACATTACTGTTGACTGTTGGGAAGTAACGCTTCAGTATTGGGATATTCCGTGTGTGTTTGGACACAACGTATGTGAGTTAGGAAACAATGTAGATGAAATGTGACATTGAACGAGAAAAAAGTGACATTACGTTAGTTGTCTAACATAGTGACTGTGAGGGAGTGACCCAGTGTGTCAGTGGTTCGCACACTGTAGCACTGTTAAAACTTTGTGTGTTTGTGCTCTGACAGCGAGAGTGCTTTTTCACTTTGTCTTTGTGCTGAAACGAGTTTGATATTGTTGTGACACGGAGCGTCAGATTTGGACTCAGCTAAAGTCCTTCTTCAATGTGCGAGACTACTCTCTCATTCTAACAGAGTGCATTCTCAATGTGGGAGAGTGCTGCGACGGTAACTCAGCATCCATCGTTCTGTGACAGAGTAAGAGAAAGTAAATCTACATTGCTGCTAACCCTAACCCTAACCCTAACCGTATCACTATCCTGACATTTACGCAAAACTGAAACCGAAACCTAGTGGGAATACTATTGCGATCCTAACACTAACAGTAACACTAGCACTAAAACTCACGCTAAAACGAACACGTTCTCCTCACCCCACACCCTTCCTACACCTAAGCATGATGTTTTTGGATACCGTGAAAATGTTTGAGAGGGCAGTTAGAGAGTGGGTGACAGATATTTCTTTCTGTTCTTGAGTACATTTCCAGAAGAAAAACACTATGTGATTTCATGCAACACAGGATCACAAGGTGAACACACTGTGCCAAATGAGGCTATTAGCGTCAGTGATGGAAATCACATTATGAGTGCATTGTTAGTGGTAGTCTTTCATATCACTGTGCCACAAAGCTCTGACTCTGACAGATTCTCTGTGACATTACTGTTGACTGTTGGGAAGTAACGCTTCAGTATTGGGATATTCCGTGTGTGTTTGGACACAACGTATGTGAGTTAGGAAACAATGTAGATGAAATGTGACATTGAACGAGAAAAAAGTGACATTACGTTAGTTGTCTAACATAGTGACTGTGAGGGAGTGACCCAGTGTGTCAGTGGTTCGCACACTGTAGCACTGTTAAAACTTTGTGTGTTTGTGCTCTGACAGCGAGAGTGCTTTTTCACTTTGTCTTTGTGCTGAAACGAGTTTGATATTGTTGTGACACGGAGCGTCAGATTTGGACTCAGCTAAAGTCCTTCTTCAATGTGCGAGACTACTCTCTCATTCTAACAGAGTGCATTCTCAATGTGGGAGAGTGCTGCGACGGTAACTCAGCATCCATCGTTCTGTGACAGAGTAAGAGAAAGTAAATCTACATTGCTGCTAACCCTAACCCTAACCCTAACCGTATCACTATCCTGACATTTACGCAAAACTGAAACCGAAACCTAGTGGGAATACTATTGCGATCCTAACACTAACAGTAACACTAGCACTAACACTCACGCTAAAACGAACACGTTCTCCTCACCCCACACCCTTCCTACACCTAAGCATGATGTTTTTGGATACCGTGAAAATGTTTGAGAGGGCAGTTAGAGAGTGGGTGACAGATATTTCTTTCTGTTCTTGAGTACATTTCCAGAAGAAAAACACTATGTGATTTCATGCAACACAGGATCAGAACGTGAACACACTGTGCCAACAATGAGGCTATCAGCGTCAGTGATGGAAATCACATTATGAGTGCATTGTTAGTGGTAGTCTTTCATATCACTGTGCCACAAAGCTCTGACTCTGACAGATTCTCTGTGACATTACTGTTGACTGTTGGGAAGTAACGCTTCAGTATTGGGATATTCCGTGTGTGTTTGGACACAACGTATGTGAGTTAGGAAACAATGTAGATGAAATGTGACATTGAACGAGAAAAAAGTGACATTACGTTAGTTGTCTGACAGAGTGACTGTGAGGGAGTGACCCAGTGTGTCAGTGGTTCTCACACTGTAGCACTGTTAAAACTTTGTGTGTTTGTGCTCTGACAGCGAGAGTGCTTTTTCACTTTGTCTTTGTGCTGAAACGAGTTTGATATTGTTGTGACACGGAGCGTCAGATTTGGACTCAGCTAAAGTCCTTCTTCAATGTGCGAGACTACTCTCTCATTCTAACAGAGTGCATTCTCAATGTGGGAGAGTGCTGCGACGGTAACTCAGCATCGTTCTATGACAGAGTAAGAGAAAGTAAATCTACATTGCTGCTAACCCTAACCCTAACCCTAACCGTATCACTATCCTGACATTTACGCAAAACTGAAACCGAAACCTAGTGGGAATACTATTGCGATCCTAACACTAACAGTAACACTAGCACTAAAACTCACGCTAAAACGAACACGTTCTCCTCACCCCACACCCTTCCTACACCTAAGCATGATGTTTTTGGATACCGTGAAAATGTTTGAGAGGGCAGTTAGAGAGTGGGTGACAGATATTTCTTTCTGTTCTTGAGTACATTTCCAGAAGAAAAACACTATGTGATTTCATGCAACACAGGATCACAAGGTGAACACACTGTGCCAAATGAGGCTATTAGCGTCAGTGATGGAAATCACATTATGAGTGCATTGTTAGTGGTAGTCTTTCATATCACTGTGCCACAAAGCTCTGACTCTGACAGATTCTCTGTGACATTACTGTTGACTGTTGGGAAGTAACGCTTCAGTATTGGGATATTCCGTGTGTGTTTGGACACAACGTATGTGAGTTAGGAAACAATGTAGATGAAATGTGACATTGAACGAGAAAAAAGTGACATTACGTTAGTTGTCTAACATAGTGACTGTGAGGGAGTGACCCAGTGTGTCAGTGGTTCGCACACTGTAGCACTGTTAAAACTTTGTGTGTTTGTGCTCTGACAGCGAGAGTGCTTTTTCACTTTGTCTTTGTGCTGAAACGAGTTTGATATTGTTGTGACACGGAGCGTCAGATTTGGACTCAGCTAAAGTCCTTCTTCAATGTGCGAGACTACTCTCTCATTCTAACAGAGTGCATTCTCAATGTGGGAGAGTGCTGCGACGGTAACTCAGCATCGTTCTGTGACAGAGTAAGAGAAAGTAAATCTACATTGCTGCTAACCCTAACCCTAACCCTAACCGTATCACTATCCTGACATTTACGCAAAACTGAAACCGAAACCTAGTGGGAATACTATTGCGATCCTAACACTAACAGTAACACTAGCACTAACACTCACGCTAAAACGAACACGTTCTCCTCACCCCACACCCTTCCTACACCTAAGCATGATGTTTTTGGATACCGTGAAAATGTTTGAGAGGGCAGTTAGAGAGTGGGTGACAGATATTTCTTTCTGTTCTTGAGTACATTTCCAGAAGAAGAACACTATGTGATTTCATACAACACAGGATCAGAACGTGAACACACTGTGCCACAATGAGGCTATCAGCGTCAGTGATGGAAATCACATTATGAATGCATTGTTAGTGGTAGTCTTTCATATCACTGTGCCACAAAGCTCTGACGCTGACAGATTCTCTGTGACATTACTGTTGACTGTTGGGAAGTAGCGCTTCAGTATTGGGATATTCCGTGTGTGTTTGGACACAACGTATGTGAGTTAGGAAACAATGTAGATGAAATGTGACATTGAACGAGAAAAAAGTGACATTACGTTAGTTGTCTAACATAGTGACTGTGAGGGAGTGACCCAGTGTGTCAGTGGTTCGCACACTGTAGCACTGTTAAAACTTTGTGTGTTTGTGCTCTGACAGCGAGAGTGCTTTTTCACTTTGTCTTTGTGCTGAAACGAGTTTGATATTGTTGTGACACGGAGCGTCAGATTTGGACTCAGCTAAAGTCCTTCTTCAATGTGCGAGACTACTCTCTCATTCTAACAGAGTGCATTCTCAATGTGGGAGAGTGCTGCGACGGTAACTCAGCCATCGTTCTATGACAGAGTAAGAGAAAGTAAATCTACATTGCTGCTAACCCTAACCCTAACCCTAACCGTATCACTATCCTGACATTTACGCAAAACTGAAACCGAAACCTAGTGGGAATACTATTGCGATCCTAACACTAACAGTAACACTAGCACTAAAACTCACGCTAAAACGAACACGTTCTCCTCACCCCACACCCTTCCTACACCTAAGCATGATGTTTTTGGATACCGTGAAAATGTTTGAGAGGGCAGTTAGAGAGTGGGTGACAGATATTTCTTTCTGTTCTTGAGTACATTTCCAGAAGAAGAACACTATGTGATTTCATGCAACACAGGATCACAAGGTGAACACACTGTGCCACAATGAGGCTATCAGCGTCAGTGATGGAAATCACATTATGAGTGCATTGTTAGTGGTAGTCTTTCATATCACTGTGCCACAAAGCTCTGACTCTGACAGATTCTCTGTGACATTACTGTTGACTGTTGGGAAGTAACGCTTCAGTATTGGGATATTCCGTGTGTGTTTGGACACAACGTATGTGAGTTAGGAAACAATGTAGATGAAATGTGACATTGAACGAGAAAAAAGTGACATTACTTTAGTTGTCTGACAGAGTGACTGTGAGGGAGTGACCCAGTGTGTCAGTGGTTCTCACACTGTAGCACTGTTAAAACTTTGTGTGTTTGTGCTCTGACAGCGAGAGTGCTTTTTCACTTTGTCTTTGTGCTGAAACGAGTTTGATATTGTTGTGACACGGAGCGTCAGATTTGGACTCAGCTAAAGTCCTTCTTCAATGTGCGAGACTACTCTCTCATTCTAACAGAGTGCATTCTCAATGTGGGAGAGTGCTGCGACAGTAACTCAGCATCGTTCTATGACAGAGTAAGAGAAAGTAAATCTACATTGCTGCTAACCCTAACCCTAACCCTAACCGTATCACTATCCTGACATTTACGCAAAACTGAAACCGAAACCTAGTGGGAATACTATTGCGATCCTAACACTAACAGTAACACTAGCACTAAAACTCACGCTAAAACGAACACGTTCTCCTCACCCCACACCCTTCCTACACCTAAGCATGATGTTTTTGGATACCGTGAAAATGTTTGAGAGGGCAGTTAGAGAGTGGGTGACAGATATTTCTTTCTGTTCTTGAGTACATTTCCAGAAGAAAAACACTATGTGATTTCATGCAACACAGGATCACAAGGTGAACACACTGTGCCAAAATGAGGCTATTAGCGTCAGTGATGGAAATCACATTATGAGTGCATTGTTAGTGGTAGTCTTTCATATCACTGTGCCACAAAGCTCTGACTCTGACAGATTCTCTGTGACATTACTGTTGACTGTTGGGAAGTAACGCTTCAGTATTGGGATATTCCGTGTGTGTTTGGACACAACGTATGTGAGTTAGGAAACAATGTAGATGAAATGTGACATTGAACGAGAAAAAAGTGACATTACGTTAGTTGTCTGACATAGTGACTGTGAGGGAGTGACCCAGTGTGTCAGTGGTTCTCACACTGTAGCACTGTTAAAACTTTGTGTGTTTGTGCTCTGACAGCGAGAGTGCTTTTTCACTTTGTCTTTGTGCTGAAACGAGTTTGATATTGTTGTGACACGGAGCGTCAGATTTGGACTCAGCTAAAGTCCTTCTTCAATGTGCGAGACTACTCTCTCATTCTAACAGAGTGCATTCTCAATGTGGGAGAGTGCTGCGACGGTAACTCAGCATCGTTCTATGACAGAGTAAGAGAAAGTAAATCTACATTGCTGCTAACCCTAACCCTAACCCTAACCGTATCACTATCCTGACATTTACGCAAAACTGAAACCGAAACCTAGTGGGAATACTATTGCGATCCTAACACTAACAGTAACACTAGCACTAAAACTCACGCTAAAACGAACACGTTCTCCTCACCCCACACCCTTCCTACACCTAAGCATGATGTTTTTGGATACCGTGAAAATGTTTGAGAGGGCAGTTAGAGAGTGGGTGACAGATATTTCTTTCTGTTCTTGAGTACATTTCCAGAAGAAAAACACTATGTGATTTCATGCAACACAGGATCAGAACGTGAACACACTGTGCCAAAATGAGGCTATTAGCGTCAGTGATGGAAATCACATTATGAGTGCATTGTTAGTGGTAGTCTTTCATATCACTGTGCCACAAAGCTCTGACGCTGACAGATTCTCTGTGACATTACTGTTGACTGTTGGGAAGTAGCGCTTCAGTATTGGGATATTCCGTGTGTGTTTGGACACAACGTATGTGAGTTAGGAAACAATGTAGATGAAATGTGACATTGAACGAGAAAAAAGTGACATTACGTTAGTTGTCTGACATAGTGACTGTGAGGGAGTGACCCAGTGTGTCAGTGGTTCGCACACTGTAGCACTGTTAAAACTTTGTGTGTTTGTACTCTGACAGCGAGAGTGCTTTTTCACTTTGTCTTTGTGCTGAAACGAGTTTGATATTGTTGTGACACGGAGCGTCAGATTTGGACTCAGCTAAAGTCCTTCTTCAATGTGCGAGACTACTCTCTCATTCTAACTGAGTGCATTCTCAATGTGGGAGAGTGCTGCGACGGTAACTCAGCTCCATCGTTCTGTGACAGAGTAAGAGAAAGTAAATCTACATTGCTGCTAACCCTAACCCTAACCCTAACCCTATCACTATCCTGACCTTAACGCAAAACTGAAACCGAAACCTAGTGGGAATACTATTGCGATCCTAACACTAACAGTAACACTAGCACTAACACTCACGCTAAAACGAACACGTTCTCCTCACCCCACACCCTTCCTACACCTAAGCATGATGTTTTTGGATACCGTGAAAATGTTTGAGAGGGCAGTTAGAGAGTGGGTGACAGATATTTCTTTCTGGTCTTGAGTACATTTCCAGAAGAAAAACACTATGTGATTTCATGCAACACAGGATCAGAACGTGAACACACTGTGCCAAAATGAGGCTATTAGCGTCAGTGATGGAAATCACATTATGAGTGCATTGTTAGTGGTAGTCTTTCATATCACTGTGCCACAAAGCTCTGACTCTGACAGATTCTCTGTGACATTACTGTTGACTGTTGGGAAGTAACGCTTCAGTATTGGGATATTCCGTGTGTGTTTGGACACAACGTATGTGAGTTAGGAAACAATGTAGATGAAATGTGACATTGAACGAGAAAAAAGTGACATTACGTTAGTTGTCTAACATAGTGACTGTGAGGGAGTGACCCAGTGTGTCAGTGGTTCTCACACTGTAGCACTGTTAAAACTTTGTGTGTTTGTGCTCTGACAGCGAGAGTGCTTTTTCACTTTGTCTTTATGCTGAAACGAGTTTGATATTGTTGTGACACGGAGCGTCAGATTTGGACTCAGCTAAAGTCCTTCTTCAATGTGCGAGACTACTCTCTCATTCTAACAGAGTGCATTCTCAATGTGGGAGAGTGCTGCGACGGTAACTCAGCATCCATCGTTCTGTGACAGAGTAAGAGAAAGTAAATCTACATTGCTGCTAACCCTAACCCTAACCCTAACCCTATCACTATCCTGACCTTAACGCAAAACTGAAACCGAAACCTAGTGGGAATACTATTGTGATCCTAACACTAACAGTAACACTAGCACTAACACTCATGCTGAAATGAACACGTTCTCCTCACCCCACACCCTTCCTACACCTAAGCATCATTTTGGATACCGTGAACATGTTT
Source organism: Phodopus roborovskii (assembly GCF_943737965.1). Taxonomy (NCBI): domain Eukaryota; kingdom Metazoa; phylum Chordata; class Mammalia; order Rodentia; family Cricetidae; genus Phodopus; species Phodopus roborovskii. The sequence goes on from NW_026126963.1 coordinate 32,241, forward strand.
GAGAGGGCAGCTAGAGAGTGGGTGACAGATATTTCTTTCTGTTCTTGAGTACATTTCCAGAAGAAGAACAATATGTGATTTCATGCAACACAGGATCAGAACGTGAACACACTGTGCCAAAATGAGGCTATTAGCGTCAGTGATGGAAATTACATTATGAGTGCATTGTTAGTGGTAGTCTTTCATATCACAGTGCCACAAAGCTCTGACGCGGACAGATTCTCTGTGAAATTACTGTTGACTGTTGGGAAGTAGCACTTTAGTATTGGGATATTCCGTGTGTGTTTAGACAAAACGTGCGTGAGTTAGGAACCAATGTAGATGAAATGTGACATTGAATGAGAAAAAAGTGAAATTACGTTAGTTGTCTAACATAGTGACTGTGAGGGAGTTACCCAGTGTGTCAGTGATTCGCACACTGTAGCACTGTTAAAACTTTGTGTGTTTCTGCTCTGACAGCGAGAGTGATTTTCACTTTGTCTTTGTGCTGAAACGAGTTTGATATTGTTGTGACACGGAGCGTCAGATTTGGACTCAGCTAAAGTCCTTCTTCAATGTGCGAGACTACTCTCTCATTCTAACAGAGTGCATTCTGAATGTGGGAGAGTGCTGTAACTGTAACTCAGCATCCATCGTTCTGTGACAGAGTAAGAGAAAGTAAATCTACATTGCTGCTTACCCTAACCCTAACCCTAACCGTATCACTATCCTGACATTTACGCAAAACTGAAACGGAAACCTAGTGGGAATACTATTGCGATCCTAACACTAACAGTAACACTAGCACTAAAACTCACGCTAAAACGAACACGTTCTCCTCACCCCACACCCTTCCTACACCTAAGCATGATGTTTTTGGATACCGTGAAAATGTTTGAGAGAGCAGTTAGAGAGTGGGTGACAGATATTTCTTTCTGTTCTTGAGTACATTTCCAGAAGAAGAACACTATGTGATTTCATACAACACAAGATCAGAACGTGAACACACTGTGCCAAATGAGGCTATTAGCGTCAGTGATGGAAATCACATTATGAGTGCATTGTTAGTGGTAGTCTTTCATATCACTGTGCCACAAAGCTCTGACTCTGACAGATTCTCTGTGACATTACTGTTGACTGTTGGGAAGTAACGCTTCAGTATTGGGATAGTCCGCGTGTGTTTGGACACAACGTATGTGAGTTAGGAAACAATGTAGATGAAATGTGAAATTGAACGAGAAAAAAGTGACATTACGTTAGTTGTCTAACATAGTGACTGTGAGGGAGTGACCCAGTATGTCAGTGGTTCGCACACTGTAGCACTGTTAAAACTTTGTGTGTTTGTGCTCTGACAGCGAGAGTGCTTTTTCACTTTGTCTTTGTGCTGAAACGAGTTTGATATTGTTGTGACATGGAGCCTCAGATTTGGACTCAGCTAAAGTCCTTCTTCAATGTGCGAGACTACTCTCTCATTCTAACTGAGTGCATTCTCAATGTGGGAGAGTGCTGCGACAGTAACTCAGCATCGTTCTATGACAGAGTAAGAGAAAGTAAATCTACATTGCTGCTAACCCTAACCCTAACCCTAACCGTATCACTATCCTGACATTTACGCAAAACTGAAACCGAAACCTAGTGGGAATACTATTGCGATCCTAACACTAACAGTAACACTAGCACTAACACTCACGCTAAAACGAACACGTTCTCCTCACCCCACACCCTTCCTACACCTAAGCATGATGTTTTTGGATACCGTGAAAATGTTTGAGAGGGCAGTTAGAGAGTGGGTGACAGATATTTCTTTCTGGTCTTGAGTACATTTCCAGAAGAAAAACACTATGTGATTTCATGCAACACAGGATCACAAGGTGAACACACTGTGCCAAATGAGGCTATTAGCGTCAGTGATGGAAATCACATTATGAGTGCATTGTTAGTGGTAGTCTTTCATATCACTGTGCCACAAAGCTCTGACTCTGACAGATTCTCTGTGACATTACTGTTGACTGTTGGGAAGTAACACTTCAGTATTGGGATATTCCGTGTGTGTTTGGACACAACGTATGTGAGTTAGGAAACAATGTAGATGAAATGTGACATTGAACGAGAAAAAAGTGACATTACGTTAGTTGTCTAACATAGTGACTGTGAGGGAGTGACCCTGTGTGTCATTGGTTCTCACACTGTAGCACTGTCAAAATTTGTGTGTTTGTGCTCTGACAGCGAGAGTGCTTTTTCACTTTGTCTTTGTGCTGAAACGAGTTTGATATTGTTGTGACACGGAGCGTCAGATTTGGACTCAGCTAAAGTCCTTCTTCAATGTGCGAGACTACTCTCTCATTCTAACAGAGTGCATTCTCAATGTGGGAGAGTGCTGCGACGGTAACTCAGCATCCATCGTTCTGTGACAGAGTAAGAGAAAGTAAATCTACATTGCTGCTAACCCTAACCCTAACCCTAACCCTATCACTATCCTGACCTTAACGCAAAACTGAAACCGAAACCTAGAGGGAATACTATTGTGATCCTAACACTAACAGTAACACTAGCACTAACACTCATGCTAAAACGAACACGTTCTCATCACCCCACACCCTTCCTACACCTAAGCATCATTTTGGATACCGTGAACATGTTTGAGAGGGCAGTTAGAGAGTGGGTGACAGATATTTCTTTCTGTTCTTGAGTACATTTCCAGAAGAAGAACAATATGTGATTTCATGCAACACAGGATCAGAACGTGAACACACTGTGCCAAAATGAGGTTATTAGCGTCAGTGATGGAAATCACATTATGAGTGCATTGTTAATGGTAGTCTTTCATATCACTGTGCCACAAAGCTCTGACGCTGACAGATTCTCTGTGACATTACTGTTGACTGTTGGGAAGTAGCACTTCAGTATTGGGATATTCCGTGTGTGTTTAGACAAAACGTGCGTGAGTTAGGAACCAATGAAGATGAAATGTGACATTGAACGAGAAAAAAGTGACATTACGTTAGTTGTCTAACATAGTGACTGTGAGGGAGTGACCCAGTGTGTCAGTGGTTCGCACACTGTAACACTGTTAAAACTTTTTGTGTTTCTGCTCTGACAGCGAGAGTGATTTTCACTTTGTCTTTGTGCTGAAACGAGTTTGATATTGTTGTGCCACGGAGCGTCAGATTTGGACGCAGCTGAAGTCCTTCTTCAATGTGCGAGACTACTCTCTCATTCTAACAGAGTGCATTCTCAATGTGGGAGAGTGCTGCGACGGTAACTCAGCATCGTTCTATGACAGAGTAAGAGAAAGTAAATCTACATTGCTGCTAACCCTAACCCTAACCCTAACCGTATCACTATCCTGACATTTACGCAAAACTGAAACCGAAACCTAGTGGGAATACTATTGTGATCCTAACACTAACAGTAACACTAGCACTAACACTCATGCTGAAATGAACACGTTCTCCTCACCCCACACCCTTCCTACACCTAAGCATCATTTTGGATACCGTGAACATGTTTGAGAGGGCAGCTAGAGAGTGGGTGACAGATATTTCTTTCTGTTCTTGAGTACATTTCCAGAAGAAGAACAATATGTGATTTCATGCAACACAGGATCAGAACGTGAACACACTGTGCCAAAATGAGGCTATTAGCGTCACTGATGGAAATTACATTATGAGTGCATTGTTAGTGGTAGTCTTTCATATCACAGTGCCACAAAGCTCTGACGCTGACAGATTCTCTGTGAAATTACTGTTGACTGTTGGGAAGTAGCACTTTAGTATTGGGATATTCCGTGTGTGTTTGGACAAAACGTGCGTGAGTTAGGAACCAATGTAGATCAAATGTGACATTGAATGAGAAAAAAGTGAGATTACGTTAGTTGTCTAACATAGTGACTGTGAGGGAGTTACCCAGTGTGTCAGTGATTCGCACACTGTAGCACTGTTAAAACTTTGTGTGTTTCTGCTCTGACAGCGAGAGTGATTTTCACTTTGTCTTTGTGCTGAAACGAGTTTGATATTGTTGTGACACGGAGCGTCAGATTTGGACTCAGCTAAAGTCCTTCTTCAATGTGCGAGACTACTCTCTCATTCTAACAGAGTGCATTCTCAATGTGGGAGAGTGCTGTAACTGTAACTCAGCATCCATCGTTCTGTGACAGAGTAAGAGAAAGTAAATCTACATTGCTGCTTACCCTAACCCTAACCCTAACCGTATCACTATCCTGACATTTACGCAAAACTGAAACGGAAACCTAGTGGGAATACTATTGCGATCCTAACACTAACAGTAACACTAGCACTAAAACTCACGCTAAAACGAACACGTTCTCCTCACCCCACACCCTTCCTACACCTAAGCATGATGTTTTTGGATACCGTGAAAATGTTTGAGAGGGCAGTTAGAGAGTGGGTGACAGATATTTCTTTCTGTTCTTGAGTACATTTCCAGAAGAAGAACACTATGTGATTTCATGCAACACAGGATCACAAGGTGAACACACTGTGCCAAATGAGGCTATTAGCGTCAGGGATGGAAATCACATTATGAGTGCATTGTTAGTGGTAGTCTTTCATATCACTGTGCCACAAAGCTCTGACTCTGACAGATTCTCTGTGACATTACTGTTGACTGTTGGGAAGTAACGCTTCAGTATTGGGATATTCCGTGTGTGTTTGGACACAACGTATGTGAGTTAGGAAACAATGTAGATGAAATGTGACATTGAACGAGAAAAAAGTGACATTACGTTAGTTGTCTGACATAGTGACTGTGAGGGAGTGACCCAGTGTGTCAGTGGTTCGCACACTGTAGCACTGTTAAAACTTTGTGTGGTTGTGCTCTGACAGCGAGAGTGCTTTTTCACTTTGTCTTTGTGCTGAAACGAGTTTTTATTGTTGTGACACGGAGCGTCAGATTTAGACTCAGCTAAAGTCCTTCTTCAATGTGCGAGACTACTCTCTCATTCTAACTGAGTGCATTCTCAATGTGGGAGAGTGCTGCGACGGTAACTCAGCATCCATCGTTCTGTGACAGAGTAAGAGAAAGTAAATCTACATTGCTGCTAACCCTAACCCTAACCCTAACCCTATCACTATCCTGACCTTAACGCAAAACTGAAACCGAAACCTAGAGGGAATACTATTGCGATCCTAACACTAACAGTAACACTAGCACTAACACTCACGCTAAAACGAACACGTTCTCCTCACCCCACACCCTTCCTACACCTAAGCATGATGTTTTTGGATACCGTGAAAATGTTTGAGAGGGCAGTTAGAGAGTGGGTGACAGATATTTCTTTCTGGTCTTGAGTACATTTCCAGAGAAAAACACTATGTTATTTCATGCAAGACAGGATCAGAACGTGAACACACTGTGCCAAAATGAGGCTATCAGCGTCAATGATGGAAATCACATTATGAGTGCATTGTTAGTGGTAGTCTTTCATATCACTGTGCCACAAAGCTCTGACTCTGACAAATTCTCTGTGACATTACTGTTGACAGTTGGGAAGTAACGCTTCAGTATTGGGATATTCCGTGTGTGTTTGGACACAACGTATGTGAGTTAGGAAACAATGTAGATGAAATGTGACATTGAACGAGAAAAAAAGTGACATTACGTTAGTTGTCTGACAGAGTGACTGTGAGGGAGTGACCCAGTGTGTCAGTGGTTCTCACACTGTAGCACTGTTAAAACTTTGTGTGTTTGTGCTCTGAAAGCGAGAGTGCTTTTTCACTTTGTCTTTATGCTGAAACGAGTTTGATATTGTTGTGACACGGAGCGTCAGATTTGGACTCAGCTAAAGTCCTTCTTCAATGTGCGAGACTACTCTCTCATTCTAACAGAGTGCATTCTCAATGTGGGAGAGTGCTGCGACGGTAACTCAGCCATCGTTCTATGACAGAGTAAGAGAAAGTAAATCTACATTGCTGCTAACCCTAACCCTAACCCTAACCTTATCACTATCCTGACATTTACGCAAAACTGAAACCGAAACCTAGTGGGAATACTATTGCGATCCTAACACTAACAGTAACACTAGCACTAAAACTCACGCTAAAACGAACACGTTCTCCTCACCCCACACCCTTCCTACACCTAAGCATGATGTTTTTGGATACCGTGAAAATGTTTGAGAGGGCAGTTAGAGAGTGGGTGACAGATATTTCTTTCTGTTCTTGAGTACATTTCCAGAAGAAAAACACTATGTGATTTCATGCAACACAGGATCACAAGGTGAACACACTGTGCCAAAATGAGGCTATTAGCGTCAGTGATGGAAATCACATTATGAGTGCATTGTTAGTGGTAGTCTTTCATATCACTGTGCCACAAAGCTCTGACTCTGACAGATTCTCTGTGACATTACTGTTGACTGTTGGGAAGTAACACTTCAGTATTGGGATATTCCGTGTGTGTTTGGACACAACGTATGTGAGTTAGGAAACAATGTAGATGAAATGTGACATTGAACGAGAAAAAAGTGACATTACGTTAGTTGTCTAACATAGTGACTGTGAGGGAGTGACCCAGTGTGTCAGTGGTTCTCACATTGTAGCACTGTCAAAACTTTGTGTGTTTGTGCTCTGACAGCGAGAGTGCTTTTTCACTTTGTCTTTGTGCTGAAACGAGTTTGATATTGTTGTGACACGGAGCGTCAGATTTGGACTCAGCTAAAGTCCTTCTTCAATGTGCGAGACTACTCTCTCATTCTAACAGAGTGCATTCTCAATGTGGGAGAGTGCTGCGACGGTAACTCAGCATCCATCCTTCTGTGACAGAGTAAGAGAAAGTAAATCTACATTGCTGCTAACCCTAACCCTAACCCTAACCGTATCACTATCCTGACATTTACGCAAAACTGAAACCGAAACCTAGTGGGAATACTATTGTGATCCTAACACTAACAGTAACACTAGCACTAACACTCATGCTGAAATGAACACGTTCTCCTCACCCCACACCCTTCCTACACCTAAGCATCATTTTGGATACCGTGAACATGTTTGAGAGGGCAGCTAGAGAGTGGGTGACAGATATTTCTTTCTGTTCTTGAGTACATTTCCAGAAGAAGAACAATATGTGATTTCATGCAACACAGGATCAGAACGTGAACACACTGTGCCAAAATGAGACTATTAGCGTCAGTGATGGAAATTACATTATGAGTGCATTGTTAGTGGTAGTCTTTCATATCACAGTGCCACAAAGCTCTGACGCGGACAGATTCTCTGTGAAATTACTGTTGACTGTTGGGAAGTAGCACTTTAGTATTGGGATATTCCGTGTGTGTTTAGACAAAACGTGCGTGAGTTAGGAACCAATGTAGATGAAATGTGACATTGAATGAGAAAAAAGTGAAATTACGTTAGTTGTCTAACATAGTGACTGTGAGGGAGTTACCCAGTGTGTCAGTGATTCGCACACTGTAGCACTGTTAAAACTTTGTGGGTTTCTGCTCTGACAGCGAGAGTGATTTTCACTTTGTCTTTGTGCTGAAACGAGTTTGATATTGTTGTGACACGGAGCGTCAGATTTGGACTCAGCTAAAGTCCTTCTTCAATGTGCGAGACTACTCTCTCATTCTAACAGAGTGCATTCTGAATGTGGGAGAGTGCTGTAACTGTAACTCAGCATCCATCGTTCTGTGACAGAGTAAGAGAAAGTAAATCTACATTGCTGCTAACCCTAACCCTAACCCTAACCGTATCACTATCCTGACATTTACGCAAAACTGAAACGGAAACCTAGTGGGAATACTATTGCGATCCTAACACTAACAGTAACACTAGCACTAAAACTCACGCTAAAACGAACACGTTCTCCTCACCCCACACCCTTCCTACACCTAAGCATGATGTTTTTGGATACCGTGAAAATGTTTGAGAGAGCAGTTAGAGAGTGGGTGACAGATATTTCTTTCTGTTCTTGAGTACATTTCCAGAAGAAGAACACTATGTGATTTCATGCAACACAGGATCACAACGTGAACACACTGTGCCAAATGAGGCTATCAGCGTCAGGGATGGAAATCACATTATGAGTGCATTGTTAGTGGTAGTCTTTCATATCACTGTGCCACAAAGCTCTGACGCTGACAGATTCTCTGTGACATTACTGTTGACTGTTGGGAAGTAACGCTTCAGTATTGGGATAGTCCGCGTGTGTTTGGACACAACGTATGTGAGTTAGGAAACAATGTAGATGAAATGTGAAATTGAACGAGAAAAAAGTGACATTACGTTAGTTGTCTAACATAGTGACTGTGAGGGAGTGACCCAGTATGTCAGTGGTTCGCACACTGTAGCACTGTTAAAACTTTGTGTGTTTGTGCTCTGACAGCGAGAGTGCTTTCTCACTTTGTCTTTGTGCTGAAACGAGTTTGATATTGTTGTGACATGGAGCGTCAGATTTGGACTCAGCTAAAGTCCTTCTTCAATGTGCGAGACTACTCTCTCATTCTAACTGAGTGCATTCTCAATGTGGGAGAGTGCTGCGACAGTAACTCAGCATCGTTCTATGACAGAGTAAGAGAAAGTAAATCTACATTGCTGCTAACCCTAACCCTAACCCTAACCGTATCACTATCCTGACATTTACGCAAAACTGAAACCGAAACCTAGTGGGAATACTATTGTGATCCTAACACTAACAGTAACACTAGCACTAAAACTCACGCTAAAACGAACACGTTCTCCTCACCCCACACCCTTCCTACACCTAAGCATGATGTTTTTGGATACCGTGAAAATGTTTGAGAGGGCAGTTAGAGAGTGGGTGACAGATATTTCTTTCTGGTCTTGAGTACATTTCCAGAAGAAAAACACTATGTGATTTCATGCAACACAGGATCACAAGGTGAACACACTGTGCCAAATGAGGCTATTAGCGTCAGTGATGGAAATCACATTATGAGTGCATTGTTAGTGGTAGTCTTTCATATCACTGTGCCACAAAGCTCTGACTCTGACAGATTCTCTGTGACATTACTGTTGACTGTTGGGAAGTAGCGCTTCAGTATTGGGATATTCCGTGTGTGTTTGGACACAACGTATGTGAGTTAGGAAACAATGTAGATGAAATGTGACATTGAACGAGAAAAAAGTGACATTACGTTAGTTGTCTAACATAGTGACTGTGAGGGAGTGACCCAGTGTGTCAGTGGTTCTCACACTGTAGCACTGTCAAAACTTTGTGTGTTTGTGCTCTGACAGCGAGAGTGCATTTTCACTTTGTCTTTGTGCTGAAACGAGTTTGATATTGTTGTGACACGGAGCGTCAGATTTGGACTCAGCTAAAGTCCTTCTTCAATGTGCGAGACTACTCTCTCATTCTAACAGAGTGCATTCTCAATGTGGGAGAGTGCTGCGACGGTAACTCAGCATCCATCGTTCTGTGACAGAGTAAGAGAAAGTAAATCTACATTGCTGCTAACCCTAACCCTAACCCTAACCCTATCACTATCCTGACCTTAACGCAAAACTGAAACCGAAACCTAGTGGGAATACTATTGTGATCCTAACACTAACAGTAACACTAGCACTAACACTCATGCTAAAACGAACACGTTCTCCTCACCCCACACCCTTCCTGCACCTAAGCATCATTTTGGATACCGTGAACATGTTTGAGAGGGCAGTTAGAGAGTGGGTGACAGATATTTCTTTCTGTTCTTGAGTACATTTCCAGAAGAAGAACAATATGTGATTTCATGCAACACAGGATCAGAATGTGAACACACTGTGCCAAAATGAGGTTATTAGCGTCAGTGATGGAAATCACATTATGAGTGCATTGTTAATGGTAGTCTTTCATATCACTGTGCCACAAAGCTCTGACGCTGACAGATTCTCTGTGACATTACTGTTGACTGTTGGGAAGTAGCACTTCAGTATTGGGATATTCCGTGTGTGTTTGGACAAAACGTGCGTGAGTTAGGAACCAATGAAGATGAAATGTGACATTGAACGAGAAAAAAGTGACATTACGTTAGTTGTCTAACATAGTGACTGTGAGGGAGTGACCCAGTGTGTCAGTGGTTCGCACACTGTAACACTGTTAAAACTTTGTGTGTTTCTGCTCTGACAGCGAGAGTGATTTTCACTTTGTCTTTGTGCTGAAACGAGTTTGATATTGTTGTGCCACGGAGCGTCAGATTTGGACGCAGCTGAAGTCCTTCTTCAATGTGCGAGACTACTCTCTCATTCTAACAGAGTGCATTCTCAATGTGGGAGAGTGCTGCGACGGTAACTCAGCATCGTTCCATGACAGAGTAAGTGAAAGTAAATCTACATTGCTGCTAACCCTAACCCTAACCCTAACCGTATCACTATCCTGACATTTACACAAAACTGAAACCGAAAACTAGTGGGAATACTATTGTGATCCTAACACTAACAGTAACACTAGCACTAACACTCATGCTGAAAGGAACACGTTCTCCTCACCCCACACCCTTCCTACACCTAAGCATCATTTTGGATACCGTGAACATGTTTGAGAGGGCAGCTAGAGAGTGGGTGACAGATATTTCTTTCTGTTCTTGAGTACATTTCCAGAAGAAGAACACTATGTGATTTCATGCAACACAGGATCACAACGTGAACACACTGTGCCAAAATGAGGGTATTAGCGTCAGTGATGGAAATCACATTATGAGTGCATTGTTAATGGTAGTCTTTCATATCACTGTGCCACAAAGCTCTGACGCTGACAGATTCTCTGTGACATTACTGTTGACTGTTGGGAAGTAGCACTTCAGTATTGGGATATTCCGTGTGTGTTTGGACAAAACGTGCGTGAGTTAGGAACCAATGAAGATGAAATGTGACATTGAACGAGAAAAAAGTGACATTACGTTAGTTGTCTAACATAGTGACTGTGAGGGAGTGACCCAGTGTGTCAGTGGTTCGCACACTGTAGCACTGTTAAAACTTTGTGTGTTTCTGCTCTGACAGCGAGAGTGATTTTCACTTTGTCTTTGTGCTGAAACGAGTTTGATATTGTTGTGACACGGAGCGTCAGATTTGGACTCAGCTAAAGTCCTTCTTCAATGTGCGAGACTACTCTCTCATTCTAACAGAGTGCATTCTCAATGTGGGAGAGTGCTGCGACGGTAACTCAGCATCCATCGTTCTGTGACAGAGTAAGAGAAAGTAAATCTACATTGCTGCTAACCCTAACCCTAACCCTAACCCTATCACTATCCTGACCTTAACGCAAAACTGAAACCGAAACCTAGTGGGAATACTATTGTGATCCTAACACTAACAGTAACACTAGCACTAACACTCATGCTGAAATGAACACGTTCTCCTCACCCCACACCCTTCCTACACCTAAGCATCATTTTGGATACCGTGAATATGTTTGAGAGGGCAGCTAGAGAGTGGGTGACAGATATTTCTTTCTGTTCTTGAGTACATTTCCAGAAGAAGAACACTATGTGATGTCATGCAACACAGGATCAGAAAGTGAACACACTGTGCCAAAATGAGGCTATTAGCGTCAGTGATGGAAATCACATTATGAGTGCATTGTTATTGGTAGTCTTTCATATCACAGTGCCACAAAGCTCTGACGCGGACAGATTCTCTGTGAAATTACTGTTGACTGTTGGGAAGTAGCACTTTAGTATTGGGATATTCCGTGTGTGTTTGGACAAAACGTGCGTGAGTTAGGAACCAATGTAGATGAAATGTGACATTGAATGAGAAAAAGTGACATTACGTTAGTTGTCTAACATAGTGACTGTGAGGGAGTGACCCAGTGTGTCAGTGGTTCGCACACTGTAGCACTGTTAAAACTTTGTGTGTTTCTGCTCTGACAGCGAGAGTGATTTTCACTTTGTCTTTGTGCTGAAACGAGTTTGATATTGTTGTGACACGGAGCGTCAGATTTGGACTCAGCTAAAGTCCTTCTTCAATGTGCGAGACTACTCTCTCATTCTAACAGAGTGCATTCTCAATGTGGGAGAGTGCTGTAACTGTAACTCAGCATCCACCGTTCTGTGACAGAGTAAGAGAAAGTAAATCTACATTGCTGCTAACCCTAACCCTAACCCTAACCGTATCACTATCCTGACATTAACGCAAAACTGAAACGGAAACCTAGTGGGAATACTATTGTGATCCTAACACTAACAGTAACACTAGCACTAACAGTCATGCTGAAACGAACACGTTCTCCTCACCCCACACCCTTCCTACACCTAAGCATCATTTTTGGATACCGTGAAAATGTTTGAGAGGGCAGTTAGAGAGTGGGTGACAGATATTTCTTTCTGTTCTTGAGTACATTTCCAGAAGAAGAACACTATGTGATGTCATGCAACACAGGATCAGAACGTGAACCCAATGTGCCAAAATGAGGCTATTACCTTCAGTGATGGAAATCACATTATGAGTGCATTGTTAGTGGTAGTCTTTCATATCACAGTGCCACAAAGCTCTGATGCTGACAGATTCTCTGTGACATTACTGTTGACTGTTGGGAAGTAGCGCTTCAGTATTGGGATATTGCGTGTGTGTTTGGACACATCGTACGTGAGTTAGGAACCAATGTAGATGAAATGTGACATTGAACGAGAAAAAAGTGACATTACGTTAGTTGTCTAACATAGTGACTGTGAGGGAGTGACCCAGTGTGTCAGTGGTTCGCACACTGTAACACTGTTAAAACTTTGTGTGTTTCTGCTCTGACAGCGAGAGTGATTTTCACTTTGTCTTTGTGCTGAAACGAGTTTGATATTGTTGTGACAAGGAGCGTCAGATTTGGACTCAGCTAAAGTCCTTCTTCAATGTGCGAGACTACTCTCTCATTCTAACAGAGTGCATTCTCAATGTGGGAGAGTGCTGCAACGGTAACTCAGCATCCATCGTTCTGTGACAGAGTAAGAGAAAGTAAATCTACATTGGTGCTAACCCTAACCCTAACCCTAACCCTATCACTATCCTGACCTTAACGCAAAACTGAAACCGAAACCTAGTGGGAATACTATTGTGATCCTAACACTAACAGTAACACTAGCACTAACAGTCATGCTGAAACGAACACGTTCTCTTCACCCCACACCCTTCCTACACCTAAGCATCATGTTTTTGGATACCATGAACATGTTTGAGAGGGCAGTTAGAGAGTGGGTGACAGATATTTCTTTCTGGTCTTGAGTACATTTCCAGAAGAAGAACACTATGTGATGTCATGCAACACAGGATCAGAACGTGAACCCAATGTGCCAAAATGAGGCTATTAGCTTCAGTGATGGAAATCACATTATGAGTGCATTGTTATTGGTAGTCTTTCATATCACTGTGCCACAAAGCTCTGACGCTGACAGATTCTCTGTGACATTACTGTTGACTGTTGGGAAGTAGCACTTCAGTATTGGGATATTCCGTGTGTGTTTGGACAAAACGTGCGTGAGTTAGGAACCAATGTAGATGAAATGTGACATTGAACGAGAAAAAGTGACATTACGTTAGTTGTCTAACATAGTGACTGTGAGGGAGTGATCCAGTGTTTCAGTGGTTCGCACACTGTAACACTGTTAAAACTTTGTGTGTTTCTGCTCTGACAGCGAGAGTGATTTTCACTTTGTCTTTGTGCTGAAACGAGTTTGATATTGTTGTGACACGGAGCGTCAGATTTGGACTCAGCTAAAGTCCTTCTTCAATGTGCGAGACTACTCTCTCATTCTAACAGAGTGCATTCTCAATGTGGGAGAGTGCTGCGACGGTAACTCAGCATCCACCGTTCTGTGACAGAGTAAGAGAAAGTAAATCTACATTGCTGCTAACCCTAACCCTAACCCTAACCCTATCACTATCCTGACCTTAACGCACAACTGAAACCGAAACCTAGTGGGAATACTATTGTGATCCTAACACTAACAGTAACACTAGCACTAACAGTCATGCTGAAACGAACACGTTCTCCTCACCCCACACCCTTCCTACACCTAAGCATCATTTTGGATACCGTGAACATGTTTGAGAGGGCAGTTAGAGAGTGGGTGACAGATATTTCTTTCTGTTCTTGAGTACATTTCCAGAAGAAGAACACTATGTGATGTCATGCAACACAGGATCAGAACGTGAACCCAATGTGCCAAAATGAGGCTATTAGCTTCAGTGATGGAAATCACATTATGAGTGCATTGTTATTGGTAGTCTTTCATATCACAGTGCCACAAAGCTCTGATGCTGACAGATTCTCTGTGACATTACTGTTGACTGTTGGGAAGTAGCGCTTCAGTATTGGGATATTCCGTGTGTGTTTGGACACATCGTGCGTGAGTTAGGAACCAATGTAGATGAAATGTGACATTGAACGAGAAAAAAGTGACATTACTTTAGTTGTCTAACATAGTGACTGTGAGGGAGTGACCCAGTGTGTCAGTGGTTCGCACACTGTAACACTGTTAAAACTTTGTGTGTTTCTGCTCTGACAGCGAGAGTGATTTTCACTTTGTCTTTGTGCTGAAACGAGTTTGATATTGTTGTGACACGGAGCGTCAGATTTGGACTCAGCTAAAGTCCTTCTTCAATGTGCGAGACTACTCTCTCATTCTAACAGAGTGCATTCTCAATGTGGGAGAGTGCTGCGACGGTAACTCAGCATCCATCGTTCTGTGATAGAATAAGAGAAAGTAAATCTACATTGCTGCTAACCCTAACCCTAACCCTAACCCTATCACTATCCTGACATTTACGCACAACTGAAACCGAAACCTAGTGGGAATACTATTGCGATCCTAACACTAACAGTAACACTAGCACTAAAACTCACGCTAAAACGAACACGTTCTCCTCACCCCACACCCTTCCTACACCTAAGCATGATGTTTTTGGATACCGTGAAAATATTTGAGAGGGCAGTTAGAGAGTGGGTGACAGATATTTTTTTCTGGTCTTGAGTACATTTCCAGAAGAAAAACACTATGTGATTTCATGCAACACAGGATCACAAGGTGAACACACTGTGCCAAAATGAGGCTATTAGCGTCAGTGATGGAAATCACATTATGAGTGCATTGTTAGTGGTAGTCTTTCATATCACTGTGCCACAAAGCTCTGACTCTGACAGATTCTGTGTGACATTACTGTTGACTGTTGGGAAGTAACGCTTCAGTATTGGGATATTCCGTGTGTGTTTGGACAAAACGTATGTGAGTTAGGAAACAATGTAGATGAAATGTGACATTGAACGAGAAAAAAGTGACATTACGTTAGTTGTCTAACATAGTGACTGTGAGGGAGTGACCCAGTGTGTCAGTGGTTCGCACACTGTAGCACTGTTAAAACTTTGTGTGTTTGTGCTCTGACAGCGAGAGTGATTTTCACTTTGTCTTTGTGCTGAAACGAGTTTGATATTGTTGTGACACGGAGCGTCAGATTTGGACTCAGCTAAAGTCCTTCTTCAATGTGCGAGACTACTCTCTCATTCTAACAGAGTGCATTCTCAATGTGGGAGAGTGCTGCGACGGTAACTCAGCTCCATCGTTCTATGACAGAGTAAGAGAAAGTAAATCTACATTGCTGCTAACCCTAACCCTAACCCTAACCCTATCACTATCCTGACCTTAACGCAAAACTGAAACCGAAACCTAGTGGGAATACTATTGTGATCCTAACACTAACAGTAACACTAGCACTAACACTCATGCTGAAACGAACACGTTCTCCTCACCCCACACCCTTCCTACACCTAAGCATCATTTTGGATACCGTGAACATATTTGAGAGGGCAGTTAGAGAGTGGGTGACAGATATTTCTTTCTGTTCTTGAGTACATTTCCAGAAGAAGAACAATATGTGATTTCATGCAACACAGGATCAGAATGTGAACACACTGTGCCAAAATGAGGCTATTAGCATCAGTGATGGAAATCACATTATGAGTGCATTGTTATTGGTAGTCTTTCATATCACAGTGCCACAAAGCTCTGATGCTGACAGATTCTCTGTGACATTACTGTTGACTGTTGGGAAGTAGCGCTTCAGTATTGGGATATTCCGTGTGTGTTTGGACACATCGTGCTTGAGTTAGGAACCAATGTAGATGAAATGTGACATTGAACGAGAAAAAAGTGACATTACTTTAGTTGTCTAACATAGTGACTGTGAGGGAGTGACCCAGTGTGTCAGTGGTTCGCACACTGTAACATTGTTAAAACTTTGTGTGTTTCTGCTCTGACAGCGAGAGTGATTTTCACTTTGTCTTTGTGCTGAAACGGGTTTGATATTGTTGTGACACGGAGCGTCAGATTTGGACTCAGCTAAAGTCCTTCTTCAATGTGCGAGACTACTCTCTCATTCTAACAGAGTGCATTCTCAATGTGGGAGAGTGCTGCGACGGTAACTCAGCATCCATCGTTCTGTGACAGAATAAGAGAAAGTAAATCTACATTGCTGCTAACCCTAACCCTAACCCTAACCCTATCACTATCCTGACCTTAACGCAAAACTGAAACCGAAACCTAGTGGGAATACTATTGCGATCCTAACACTAACAGTAACACTAGCACTAAAACTCACGCTAAAACGAACACGTTCTCCTCACCCCATACCCTTCCTACACCTAAGCATGATGTTTTTGGATACCGTGAAAATGTTTGAGAGGGCAGTTAGAGAGTGGGTGACAGATATTTTTTTCTGGTCTTGAGTACATTTCCAGAAGAAAAACACTATGTGATTTCATGCAACACAGGATCAGAAGGTGAACACACTGTGCCAAAATGAGGCTATTAGCGTCAGTGATGGAAATCACATTATGAGTGCATTGTTAGTGGTAGTCTTTCATATCACTGTGCCACAAAGCTCTGACTCTGACAGATTCTCTGTGACATTACTGTTGACTGTTGGGAAGTAACGCTTCAGTATTGGGATATTCCGTGTGTGTTTGGACACATCGTATGTGAGTTAGGAACCAATGTAGATGAAATGTGACATTGAACGAGAAAAAAGTGACATTACTTTAGTTGTCTAACATAGTGACTGTGAGGGAGTGACCCAGTGTGTCAGTGGTTCTCACACTGTAGCACTGTTAAAACTTTGTGTGTTTGTGCTCTGACAGCGAGAGTGATTTTCACTTTGTCTTTGTGCTGAAACGAGTTTGATATTGTTGTGACACGGAGCGTCAGATTTGGACTCAGCTAAAGTCCTTCTTCAATGTGCGAGACTACTCTCTCATTCTAACAGAGTGCATTCTCAATGTGGGAGAGTGCTGCGACGGTAACTCAGCATGCATCGTTCTATGACAGAGTAAGAGAAAGTAAATCTACATTGCTGCTAACCCTAACCCTAACCCTAACCCTATCACTATCCTGACCTTAACGCAAAACTGAAACCGAAACCTAGTGGGAATACTATTGTGATCCTAACACTAACAGTAACACTAGCACTAACACTCATGCTGAAACGAACACGTTCTCCTCACCCCACACCCTTCCTACACCTAAGCATCATTTTGGATACCGTGAACATATTTGAGAGGGCAGTTAGAGAGTGGGTGACAGATATTTCTTTCTGTTCTTGAGTACATTTCCAGAAGAAGAACAATATGTGATTTCATGCAACACAGGATCAGAATGTGAACACACTGTGCCAAAATGAGGCTATTAGCATCAGTGATGGAAATCACATTATGAGTGCATTGTTAGTGGTAGTCTTTCATATCACAGTGCCACAAAGCTCTGACGCTGACAGATTCTCTGTGACATTACTGTTGACTGTTGGGAAGTAGCACTTCAGTATTGGGATATTCCGTGTGTGTTTGGACAAAACGTGCGTGAGTTAGGAACCAATGTAGATGAAATGTGACATTGAACGAGAAAAAAGTGACATTACGTTAGTTGTCTAACATAGTGACTGTGAGGGAGTGACCCAGTGTGTCAGTGATTCGCACACTGTAGCACTGTTAAAACTTTGTGTGTTTCTGCTCTGACAGCGAGAGTGATTTTCACTTTGTCTTTGTGCTGAAACGAGTTTGATATTGTTGTGACACGGAGCGTCAGATTTGGACTCAGCTAAAGTCCTTCTTCAATGTGCGAGACTACTCTCTCATTCTAACAGAGTGCATTCTCAATGTGGGAGAGTGCTGCAACGGTAACTGAGCATCCATCGTTCTGTGACAGAGTAAGACAAAGTAAATCTACATTGGTGCTAACCCTAACCCTAACCCTAACCCTATCACTATCCTGACCTTAACGCAAAACTGAAACCGAAACCTAGTGGGAATACTATTGTGATCCTAACACTTATAGTAACACTAGCACTAACACTCATGCTGAAACGAACACGTTCTCCTCACCCCACACCCTTCCTACACCTAAGCATCATTTTGGATACCGTGAACATGTTTGAGAGGGCAGTTAGAGAGTGGGTGACAGATATTTCTTTCTGTTCTTGAGTACATTTCCAGAAGAAGAACACTATGTGATGTCATGCAACACAGGATCAGAACGTGAACCCAATGTGCCAAAATGAGGCTATTAGCTTCAGTGATGGAAATCACATTATGAGTGCATTGTTATTGGTAGTCTTTCATATCACAGTGCCACAAAGCTCTGATGCTGACAGATTCTCTGTGACATTACTGTTGACTGTTGGGAAGTAGCGCTTCAGTATTGGGATATTCCGTGTGTGTTTGGACAAAACGTGCGTGAGTTAGGAACCAATGTAGATGAAATGTGACATTGAACGAGAAAAAAGTGACATTACGTTAGTTGTCTAACATAGTGACTGTGAGGGAGTGATCCAGTGTGTCAGTGGTTCGCACACTGTAACACTGTTAAAACTTTGTGTGTTTCTGCTCTGACAGCGAGAGTGATTTTCACTTTGTCTTTGTGCTGAAACGAGTTTGATATTGTTGTGACACGGAGCGTCAGATTTGGACTCAGCTAAAGTCCTTCTTCAATGTGCGAGACTACTCTCTCATTCTAACAGAGTGCATTCTCAATGTGGGAGAGTGCTGCGACGGTAACTCAGCATCCACCGTTCTGTGACAGAGTAAGAGAAAGTAAATCTACATTGCTGCTAACCCTAACCCTAACCCTAACCCTATCACTATCCTGACCTTAACGCACAACTGAAACCGAAACCTAGTGGGAATACTATTGTGATCCTAACACTAACAGTAACACTAGCACTAACAGTCATGCTGAAACGAACACGTTCTCCTCACCCCACACCCTTCCTACACCTAAGCATGATGTTTTTGGATACCGTGAAAATGTTTGAGAGGGCAGTTAGAGAGTGGGTGACAGATATTTCTTTCTGGTCTTGAGTACATTTCCAGAAGAAAAACACTATGTGATTTCATGCAACACAGGATCACAAGGTGAACACACTGTGCCAAAATGAGGCTATTAGCGTCAGTGATGGAAATCACATTATGAGTGCATTGTTAGTGGTAGTCTTTCATATCACTGTGCCACAAAGCTCTGATGCTGACAGATTCTCTGTGACATTACTGTTGACTGTTGGGAAGTAACGCTTCAGTATTGGGATATTCCGTGTGTGTTTGGACACAACGTGCGTGAGTTAGGAACCAATGTAGATGAAATGTGACATTGAACGAGAAAAAAGTGACATTACTTTAGTTGTCTAACATAGTGACTGTGAGGGAGTGACCCAGTGTGTCAGTGGTTCTCACACTGTAGCACTGTTAAAACTTTGTGTGTTTGTGCTCTGACAGCGAGAGTGATTTTCACTTTGTCTTTGTGCTGAAACGAGTTTGATATTGTTGTGACACGGAGCGTCAGATTTGGACTCAGCTAAAGTCCTTCTTCAATGTGCGAGACTACTCTCTCATTCTAACAGAGTGCATTCTCAATGTGGGAGAGTGCTGCGACGGTAACTCAGCATCCACCGTTCTGTGACAGAGTAAGAGAAAGTAAATCTACATTGCTGCTAACCCTAACCCTAACCCTAACCCTATCACTATCCTGACCTTAACGCAAAACTGAAACCGAAACCTAGTGGGAATACTATTGTGATCCTAACACTAACAGTAACACTAGCACTAACACTCATGCTGAAACGAACACGTTCTCCTCACCCCACACCCTTCCTACACCTAAGCATCATTTTGGATACCGTGAACATATTTGAGAGGGCAGTTAGAGAGTGGGTGACAGATATTTCTTTCTGTTCTTGAGTACATTTCCAGAAGAAGAACAATATGTGATTTCATGCAACACAGGATCAGAACGTGAACACACTGTGCCAAAATGAGGCTATTAGCATCAGTGATGGAAATCACATTATGAGTGCATTGTTAGTGGTAGTCTTTCATATCACAGTGCCACAAAGCTCTGACGCTGACAGATTCTCTGTGACATTACTGTTGACTGTTGGGAAGTAGCACTTCAGTATTGGGATATTCCGTGTGTGTTTGGACAAAACGTGCGTGAGTTAGGAACCAATGTAGATGAAATGTGACATTGAACGAGAAAAAAGTGACATTACGTTAGTTGTCTAACATAGTGACTGTGAGGGAGTGACCCAGTGTGTCAGTGATTCGCACACTGTAGCACTGTTAAAACTTGGTGTGTTTCTGCTCTGACAGCGAGAGTGATTTTCACTTTGTCTTTGTGCTGAAACGAGTTTGATATTGTTGTGACACGGAGCGTCAGATTTGGACTCAGCTAAAGTCCTTCTTCAATGTGCGAGACTACTCTCTCATTCTAACAGAGTGCATTCTCAATGTGGGAGAGTGCTGCAACGGTAACTCAGCATCCATCGTTCTGTGACAGAGTAAGACAAAGTAAATCTACATTGGTGCTAACCCTAACCCTAACCCTAACCCTATCACTATCCTGACCTTAACGCAAAACTGAAACCGAAACCTAGTGGGAATACTATTGTGATCCTAACACTTATAGTAACACTAGCACTAACACTCATGCTGAAACGAACACGTTCTCCTCACCCCACACCCTTCCTACACCTAAGCATCATTTTGGATACCGTGAACATGTTTGAGAGGGCAGTTAGAGAGTGGGTGACAGATATTTCTTTCTGTTCTTGAGTACATTTCCAGAAGAAGAACACTATGTGATGTCATGCAACACAGGATCAGAACGTGAACCCAATGTGCCAAAATGAGGCTATTAGCTTCAGTGATGGAAATCACATTATGAGTGCATTGTTATTGGTAGTCTTTCATATCACAGTGCCACAAAGCTCTGATGCTGACAGATTCTCTGTGACATTACTGTTGACTGTTGGGAAGTAGCACTTCAGTATTGGGATATTCCGTGTGTGTTTGGACAAAACGTGCGTGAGTTAGGAACCAATGTAGATGAAATGTGACATTGAACGGAAAAAAGTGACATTACGTTAGTTGTCTAACATAGTGACTGTGAGGGAGTGATCCAGTGTGTCAGTGGTTCGCACACTGTAACACTGTTAAAACTTTGTGTGTTTCTGCTCTGACAGCGAGAGTGATTTTCACTTTGTCTTTGTGCTGAAACGAGTTTGATATTGTTGTGACACGGAGCGTCAGATTTGGACTCAGCTAAAGTCCTTCTTCAATGTGCGAGACTACTCTCTCATTCTAACAGAGTGCATTCTCAATGTGGGAGAGTGCTGCGACGGTAACTCAGCATCCACCGTTCTGTGACAGAGTAAGAGAAAGTAAATCTACATTGCTGCTAACCCTAACCCTAACCCTAACCCTATCACTATCCTGACCTTAACGCACAACTGAAACCGAAACCTAGTGGGAATACTATTGTGATCCTAACACTAACAGTAACACTAGCACTAACAGTCATGCTGAAACGAACACGTTCTCCTCATCCCACACCCTTCCTACACCTAAGCATGATGTTTTTGGATACCGTGAAAATGTTTGAGAGGGCAGATAGAGAGTGGGTGACAGATATTTTTTTCTGGTCTTGAGTACATTTCCAGAAGAAAAACACTATGTGATTTCATGCAACACAGGATCACAAGGTGAACACACTGTGCCAAATGAGGCTATTAGCGTCAGTGATGGAAATCACATTATGAGTGCATTGTTAGTGGTAGTCTTTCATATCACTGTGCCACAAAGCTCTGACTCTGACAGATTCTCTGTGACATTACTGTTGACTGTTGGGAAGTAACGCTTCAGTATTGGGATATTCCGTGTGTGTTTGGACACAACGTATGTGAGTTAGGAAACAATGTAGATGAAATGTGACATTGAACGAGAAAAAAGTGACATTACTTTAGTTGTCTAACATAGTGACTGTGAGGGAGTGACCCAGTGTGTCAGTGGTTCTCACACTGTAGCACTGTTAAAACTTTGTGTGTTTGTGCTCTGACAGCGAGAGTGATTTTCACTTTGTCTTTGTGCTGAAACGAGTTTGATATTGTTGTGACACGGAGCGTCAGATTTGGACTCAGCTAAAGTCCTTCTTCAATGTGCGAGACTACTCTCTCATTCTAACAGAGTGCATTCTCAATGTGGGAGAGTGCTGCGACGGTAACTCAGCATCGTTCTATGACAGAGTAAGAGAAAGTAAATCTACATTGCTGCTAACCCTAACCCTAACCCTAACCCTATCACTATCCTGACCTTAACGCAAAACTGAAACCGAAACCTAGTGGGAATACTATTGTGATCCTAACACTAACAGTAACACTAGCACTAACACTCATGCTGAAACGAACACGTTCTCCTCACCCCACACCCTTCCTACACCTAAGCATCATTTTGGATACCGTGAACATATTTGAGAGGGCAGTTAGAGAGTGGGTGACAGATATTTCTTTCTGTTCTTGAGTACATTTCCAGAAGAAGAACAATATGTGATTTCATGCAACACAGGATCAGAATGTGAACACACTGTGCCAAAATGAGGCTATTAGCATCAGTGATGGAAATCACATTATGAGTGCATTGTTAGTGGTAGTCTTTCATATCACAGTGCCACAAAGCTCTGACGCTGACAGATTCTCTGTGACATTACTGTTGACTGTTGGGAAGTAGCACTTCAGTATTGGGATATTCCGTGTGTGTTTGGACAAAACGTGCGTGAGTTAGGAACCAATGTAGATGAAATGTGACATTGAACGAGAAAAAAGTGACATTACGTTAGTTGTCTAACATAGTGACTGTGAGGGAGTGACCCAGTGTGTCAGTGATTCGCACACTGTAGCACTGTTAAAACTTGGTGTGTTTCTGCTCTGACAGCGAGAGTGATTTTCACTTTGTCTTTGTGCTGAAACGAGTTTGATATTGTTGTGACACGGAGCGTCAGATTTGGACTCAGCTAAAGTCCTTCTTCAATGTGCGAGACTACTCTCTCATTCTAACAGAGTACATTCTCAATGTGGGAGAGTGCTGCAACGGTAACTCAGCATCCATCCTTCTGTGACAGAGTAAGACAAAGTAAATCTACATTGGTGCTAACCCTAACCCTAACCCTAACCCTATCACTATCCTGACCTTAACGCAAAACTGAAACCGAAACCTAGTGGGAATACTATTGTGATCCTAACACTTATAATAACACTAGCACTAACACTCATGCTGAAACGAACACGTTCTCCTCACCCCACACCCTTCCTACACCTAAGCATCATTTTGGATACCGTGAACATGTTTGAGAGGGCAGTTAGAGAGTGGGTGACAGATATTTCTTTCTGTTCTTGAGTACATTTCCAGAAGAAGAACAATATGTGATTTCATGCAACACAGGATCAGAACGTGAACACACTGTGCCAAAATGAGGCTATTAGCGTCAGTGATGGAAATCACATTATGAGTGCATTGTTAGTGGTAGTCTTTCATATCACTGTGCCACAAAGCTCTGACGCTGACAGATTCTCTGTGACATTACTGTTGACTGTTGGGAAGTAGCACTTCAGTATTGGGATATTCCGTGTGTGTTTGGACAAAACGTGCGTGAGTTAGGAACCAATGTAGATGAAATGTGACATTGAACGAGAAAAAAGTGACATTACGTTAGTTGTCTAACATAGTGACTGTGAGGGAGTGATCCAGTGTGTCAGTGGTTCGCACACTGTAACACTGTTAAAACTTTGTGTGTTTCTGCTCTGACAGCGAGAGTGATTTTCACTTTGTCTTTGTGCTGAAACGAGTTTGATATTGTTGTGACACGGAGCGTCAGATTTGGACTCAGCTAAAGTCCTTCTTCAATGTGCGAGACTACTCTCTCATTCTAACAGAGTGCATTCTCAATGTGGGAGACTGCTGCGACGGTAACTCAGCATGCATCGTTCTGTGACAGAGTAAGAGAAAGTAAATCTACATTGCTGCTAACCCTAACCCTAACCCTAACCCTATCACTATCCTGACCTTAACGCAAAACTGAAACCGAAACCTAGTGGGAATACTATTGCTATCCTAACACTAACAGTAACACTAGCACTAACACTCACGCTAAAACGAACACGTTCTCCTCACCCCACACCCTTCCTACACCTAAGCATCATTTTGGATACCGTGAACATGTTTGAGAGGGCAGTTAGAGAGTGGGTGACAGATATTTTTTTCTGGTCTTGAGTACATTTCCAGAAGAAAAACGCTATGTGATTTCATGCAACACAGGATCACAAGGTGAACACACTGTGCCAAATGAGGCTATTAGCGTCAGTGATGGAAATCACATTATGAGTGCATTGTTAGTGGTAGTCTTTCATATCACTGTGCCACAATGCTCTGACTCTGACAGATTCTCTGTGACATTACTGTTGACTGTTGGGAAGTAACGCTTCAGTATTGGGATATTCCGTGTGTGTTTGGACACAACTTATGTGAGTTAGGAAACAATGTAGATGAAATGTGACATTGAACGAGAAAAAAGTGACATTACTTTAGTTGTCTAACATAGTGACTGTGAGGGGAGTGACCCAGTGTGTCAGTGGTTCTCACACTGTAGCACTGTTAAAATTTTGTGTGTTTGTGCTCTGACAGCGAGAGTGATTTTCACTTTGTCTTTGTGCTGAAACGAGTTTGATATTGTTGTGACACGGAGCGTCAGATTTGGACTCAGCTAAAGTCCTTCTTCAATGTGCGAGACTACTCTCTCATTCTAACAGAGTGCATTCTCAATGTGGGAGAGTGCTGCGACGGTAACTCAGCATCCACCGTTCTGTGACAGAGTAAGAGAAAGTAAATCTACATTGCTGCTAACCCTAACCCTAACCCTAACCCTATCACTATCCTGACCTTAACGCAAAACTGAAACCGAAACCTAGTGGGAATACTATTGTGATCCTAACACTAACAGTAACACTAGCACTAACAGTCATGCTGAAACGAACACGTTCTCCTCACCCCACACCCTTCCTACACCTAAGCATCATTTTGGATACCGTGAACATGTTTGAGAGGGCAGATAGAGAGTGGGTGACAGATATTTCTTTCTGTTCTTGAGTACATTTCCAGAAGAAGAACACTATGTGATGTCATGCTACACAGGATCAGAACGTGAACCCAATGTGCCAAAATGAGGCTATTAGCTTCAGTGATGGAAATCACATTATGAGTGCATTGTTATTGGTAGTCTTTCATATCACAGTGCCACAAAGCTCTGATGCTGACAGATTCTCTGTGACATTACTGTTGACTGTTGGGAAGTAGCGCTTCAGTATTGGGATATTCCGTGTGTGTTTGGACACATCGTGCGTGAGTTAGGAACCAATGTAGATGAAATGTGACATTGAACGAGAAAAAAGTGACATTACTTTAGTTGTCTAACATAGTGACTGTGAGGGAGTGACCCAGTGTGTCAGTGGTTCGCACACTGTAACATTGTTAAAACTTTGTGTGTTTCTGCTCTGACAGCGAGAGTGATTTTCACTTTGTCTTTGTGCTGAAACGAGTTTGATATTGTTGTGACACGGAGCGTCAGATTTGGACTCAGCTAAAGTCCTTCTTCAATGTGCGAGACTACTCTCTCATTCTAACAGAGTGCATTCTCAATGTGGGAGAGTGCTGCGACAGTAACTCAGCATCCATCGTTCTGTGACAGAATAAGAGAAAGTAAATCTACATTGCTGCTAACCCTAACCCTAACCCTAACCCTATCACTATCCTGACCTTAACGCAAAACTGAAACCGAAACCTAGTGGGAATACTATTGCGATCCTAACACTAACAGTAACACTAGCACTAAAACTCACGCTAAAACGAACACGTTCTCCTCACCCCACACCCTTCCTACACCTAAGCATGATGTTTTTGGATACCGTGAAAATGTTTGAGAGGGCAGTTAGAGAGTGGGTGACAGATATTTTTTTCTGATCTTGAGTACATTTCCAGAAGAAAAACACTATGTGATTTCATGCAACACAGGATCACAAGGTGAACACACTGTGCCAAATGAGGCTATTAGCGTCAGTGATGGAAATCACATTATGAGTGCATTGTTAGTGGTAGTCTTTCATATCACTGTGCCACAATGCTCTGACTCTGACAGATTCTCTGTGACATTACTGTTGACTGTTGGGAAGTAACGCTTCAGTATTGGGATATTCCGTGTGTGTTTGGACACAACTTATGTGAGTTAGGAAACAATGTAGATGAAATGTGACATTGAACGAGAAAAAAGTGACATTACTTTAGTTGTCTAACATAGTGACTGTGAGGGAGTGACCCAGTGTGTCAGTGGTTCTCACACTGTAGCACTGTTAAAATTTTGTGTGTTTGTGCTCTGACAGCGAGAGTGATTTTCACTTTGTCTTTGTGCTGAAACGAGTTTGATATTGTTGTGACACGGAGCGTCAGATTTGGACTCAGCTAAAGTCCTTCTTCAATGTGCGAGACTACTCTCTCATTCTAACAGAGTGCATTCTCAATGTGGGAGAGTGCTGCGACGGTAACTCAGCATCCACCGTTCTGTGACAGAGTAAGAGAAAGTAAATCTACATTGCTGCTAACCCTAACCCTAACCCTAACCCTATCACTATCCTGACCTTAACGCAAAACTGAAACCGAAACCTAGTGGGAATACTATTGTGATCCTAACACTAACAGTAACACTAGCACTAACAGTCATGCTGAAACGAACACGTTCTCCTCACCCCACACCCTTCCTACACCTAAGCATCATTTTGGATACCGTGAACATGTTTGAGAGGGCAGATAGAGAGTGGGTGACAGATATTTCTTTCTGTTCTTGAGTACATTTCCAGAAGAAGAACACTATGTGATGTCATGCTACACAGGATCAGAACGTGAACCCAATGTGCCAAAATGAGGCTATTAGCTTCAGTGATGGAAATCACATTATGAGTGCATTGTTATTGGTAGTCTTTCATATCACAGTGCCACAAAGCTCTGATGCTGACAGATTCTCTGTGACATTACTGTTGACTGTTGGGAAGTAGCGCTTCAGTATTGGGATATTCCGTGTGTGTTTGGACACATCGTGCGTGAGTTAGGAACCAATGTAGATGAAATGTGACATTGAACGAGAAAAAAGTGACATTACTTTAGTTGTCTAACATAGTGACTGTGAGGGAGTGACCCAGTGTGTCAGTGGTTCGCACACTGTAACATTGTTAAAACTTTGTGTGTTTCTGCTCTGACAGCGAGAGTGATTTTCACTTTGTCTTTGTGCTGAAACGAGTTTGATATTGTTGTGACACGGAGCGTCAGATTTGGACTCAGCTAAAGTCCTTCTTCAATGTGCGAGACTACTCTCTCATTCTAACAGAGTGCATTCTCAATGTCGGAGAGTGCTGCGACAGTAACTCAGCATCCATCGTTCTGTGACAGAATAAGAGAAAGTAAATCTACATTGCTGCTAACCCTAACCCTAACCCTAACCCTATCACTATCCTGACCTTAACGCAAAACTGAAACCGAAACCTAGTGGGAATACTATTGCGATCCTAACACTAACAGTAACACTAGCACTAAAACTCACGCTAAAACGAACACGTTCTCCTCACCCCCACACCCTTCCTACACCTAAGCATGATGTTTTTGGATACCGTGAAAATGTTTGAGAGGGCAGTTAGAGAGTGGGTGACAGATATTTTTTTCTGATCTTGAGTACATTTCCAGAAGAAAAACACTATGTGATTTCATGCAACACAGGATCACAAGGTGAACACACTGTGCCAAATGAGGCTATTAGCGTCAGTGATGGAAATCACATTATGAGTGCATTGTTAGTGGTAGTCTTTCATATCACTGTGCCACAATGCTCTGACTCTGACAGATTCTCTGTGACATTACTGTTGACTGTTGGGAAGTAACGCTTCAGTATTGGGATATTCCGTGTGTGTTTGGACACAACTTATGTGAGTTAGGAAACAATGTAGATGAAATGTGACATTGAACGAGAAAAAAGTGACATTACTTTAGTTGTCTAACATAGTGACTGTGAGGGAGTGACCCAGTGTGTCAGTGGTTCTCACACTGTAGCACTGTTAAAATTTTGTGTGTTTGTGCTCTGACAGCGAGAGTGATTTTCACTTTGTCTTTGTGCTGAAACGAGTTTGATATTGTTGTGACACGGAGCGTCAGATTTGGACTCAGCTAAAGTCCTTCTTCAATGTGCGAGACTACTCTCTCATTCTAACAGAGAGCATTCTCAATGTGGGAGAGTGCTGCGACGGTAACTCAGCATCCACCGTTCTGTGACAGAGTAAGAGAAAGTAAATCTACATTGCTGCTAACCCTAACCCTAACCCTAACCCTATCACTATCCTGACCTTAACGCAAAACTGAAACCGAAACCTAGTGGGAATACTATTGTGATCCTAACACTAACAGTAACACTAGCACTAACAGTCATGCTGAAACGAACACGTTCTCCTCACCCCACACCCTTCCTACACCTAAGCATCATTTTGGATACCGTGAACATGTTTGAGAGGGCAGTTAGAGAGTGGGTGACAGATATTTCTTTCTGTTCTTGAGTACATTTCCAGAAGAAGAACACTATGTGATGTCATGCAACACAGGATCAGAACGTGAACCCAATGTGCCAAAATGAGGCTATTAGCTTCAGTGATGGAAATCACATTATGAGTGCATTGTTATTGGTAGTCTTTCATATCACAGTGCCACAAAGCTCTGATGCTGACAGATTCTCTGTGACATTACTGTTGACTGTTGGGAAGTAGCGCTTCAGTATTGGGATATTCCGTGTGTGTTTGGACACATCGTGCGTGAGTTAGGAACCAATGTAGATGAAATGTGACATTGAACGAGAAAAAAGTGACATTACTTTAGTTGTCTAACATAGTGACTGTGAGGGAGTGACCCAGTGTGTCAGTGGTTCGCACACTGTAACATTGTTAAAACTTTGTGTGTTTGTGCTCTGACAGCGAGAGTGATTTTCACTTTGTCTTTGTGCTGAAACGAGTTTGATATTGTTGTGACACGGAGCGTCAGATTTGGACTCAGCTAAACTCCTTCTTCAATGGGCGAGACTACTCTCTCATTCTAACAGAGTGCATTCTCAATGTCGGAGAGTGCTGCGACGGTAACTCAGCATCCATCGTTCTGTGACAGAATAAGAGAAAGTAAATCTACATTGCTGCTAACCCTAACCCTAACCCTAACCCTATCACTATCCTGACCTTAACGCAAAACTGAAACCGAAACCTAGTGGGAATACTATTGTGATCCTAACACTAACAGTAACACTAGCACTAAAACTCACGCTAAAACGAACACGTTCTCCTCACCCCACACCCTTCCTACACCTAAGCATGATGTTTTTGGATACCGTGAAAATGTTTGAGAGGGCAGTTAGAGAGTGGGTGACAGATATTTTTTTCTGGTCTTGAGTACATTTCCAGAAGAAAAACACTATGTGATTTCATGCAACACAGGATCACAAGGTGAACACACTGTGCCAAATGAGGCTATTAGCGTCAGTGATGGAAATCACATTATGAGTGCATTGTTAGTGGTAGTCTTTCATATCACTGTGCCACAAAGCTCTGACTCTGACAGATTCTCTGTGACATTACTGTTGACTGTTGGGAAGTAACGCTTCAGTATTGGGATATTCCGTGTGTGTTTGGACACAACGTATGTGAGTTAGGAAACAAGGTAGATGAAATGTGACATTGAACGAGAAAAAAGTGACATTACTTTAGTTGTCTAACATAGTGACTGTGAGGGAGTGACCCAGTGTGTCAGTGGTTCTCACACTGTAGCACTGTTAAAACTTTGTGTGTTTGTGCTCTGACAGCGAGAGTGATTTTCACTTTGTCTTTGTGCTGAAACGAGTTTGATATTGTTGTGACACGGAGCGTCAGATTTGGACTCAGCTAAAGTCCTTCTTCAATGTGCGAGACTACTCTCTCATTCTAACAGAGTGCATTCTCAATGTGGGAGAGTGCTGCGACGGTAACTCAGCATCGTTCTATGACAGAGTAAGAGAAAGTAAATCTACATTGCTGCTAACCCTAACCCTAACCCTAACCCTATCACTATCCTGACCTTAACGCAAAACTGAAACCGAAACCTAGTGGGAATACTATTGTGATCCTAACACTAACAGTAACACTAGCACTAACACTCATGCTGAAACGAACACGTTCTCCTCACCCCACACCCTTCCTACACCTAAGCATCATTTTGGATACCGTGAACATATTTGAGAGGGCAGTTAGAGAGTGGGTGACAGATATTTCTTTCTGTTCTTGAGTACATTTCCAGAAGAAGAACAATATGTGATTTCATGCAACACAGGATCAGAATGTGAACACACTGTGCCAAAATGAGGCTATTAGCATCAGTGATGGAAATCACATTATGAGTGCATTGTTAGTGGTAGTCTTTCATATCACAGTGCCACAAAGCTCTGACGCTGACAGATTCTCTGTGACATTACTGTTGACTGTTGGGAAGTAGCACTTCAGTATTGGGATATTCCGTGTGTGTTTGGACAAAACGTGCGTGAGTTAGGAACCAATGTAGATGAAATGTGACATTGAACGAGAAAAAAGTGACATTACGTTAGTTGTCTAACATAGTGACTGTGAGGGAGTGACCCAGTGTGTCAGTGATTCGCACACTGTAGCACTGTTAAAACTTGGTGTGTTTCTGCTCTGACAGCGAGAGTGATTTTCACTTTGTCTTTGTGCTGAAACGAGTTTGATATTGTTGTGACACGGAGCGTCAGATTTGGACTCAGCTAAAGTCCTTCTTCAATGTGCGAGACTACTCTCTCATTCTAACAGAGTGCATTCTCAATGTGGGAGAGTGCTGCGACGGTAACTCAGCATCGTTCTATGACAGAGTAAGAGAAAGTAAATCTACATTGCTGCTAACCCTAACCCTAACCCTAACCCTATCACTATCCTGACCTTAACGCAAAACTGAAACCGAAACCTAGTGGGAATACTATTGTGATCCTAACACTAACAGTAACACTAGCACTAACACTCATGCTGAAACGAACACGTTTCTCCTCACCCCACACCCTTCCTACACCTAAGCATCATTTTGGATACCGTGAACATATTTGAGAGGGCAGTTAGAGAGTGGGTGACAGATATTTCTTTCTGTTCTTGAGTACATTTCCAGAAGAAGAACAATATGTGATTTCATGCAACACAGGATCAGAATGTGAACACACTGTGCCAAAATGAGGCTATTAGCATCAGTGATGGAAATCACATTATGAGTGCATTGTTAGTGGTAGTCTTTCATATCACAGTGCCACAAAGCTCTGACGCTGACAGATTCTCTGTGACATTACTGTTGACTGTTGGGAAGTAGCACTTCAGTATTGGGATATTCCGTGTGTGTTTGGACAAAACGTGCGTGAGTTAGGAACCAATGTAGATGAAATGTGACATTGAACGAGAAAAAGTGACATTACGTTAGTTGTCTAACATAGTGACTGTGAGGGAGTGACCCAGTGTGTCAGTGATTCGCACACTGTAGCACTGTTAAAACTTGGTGTGTTTCTGCTCTGACAGCGAGAGTGATTTTCACTTTGTCTTTGTGCTGAAACGAGTTTGATATTGTTGTGACACGGAGCGTCAGATTTGGACTCAGCTAAAGTCCTTCTTCAATGTGCGAGACTACTCTCTCATTCTAACAGAGTGCATTCTCAATGTGGGAGAGTGCTGCGACGGTAACTCAGCATCGTTCTATGACAGAGTAAGAGAAAGTAAATCTACATTGCTGCTAACCCTAACCCTAACCCTAACCCTATCACTATCCTGACCTTAACGCAAAACTGAAACCGAAACCTAGTGGGAATACTATTGTGATCCTAACACTAACAGTAACACTAGCACTAACACTCATGCTGAAACGAACACGTTCTCCTCACCCCACACCCTTCCTACACCTAAGCATCATTTTGGATACCGTGAACATATTTGAGAGGGCAGTTAGAGAGTGGGTGACAGATATTTCTTTCTGTTCTTGAGTACATTTCCAGAAGAAGAACAATATGTGATTTCATGCAACACAGGATCAGAATGTGAACACACTGTGCCAAAATGAGGCTATTAGCATCAGTGATGGAAATCACATTATGAGTGCATTGTTAGTGGTAGTCTTTCATATCACAGTGCCACAAAGCTCTGACGCTGACAGATTCTCTGTGACATTACTGTTGACTGTTGGGAAGTAGCACTTCAGTATTGGGATCTTCCGTGTGTGTTTGGACAAAACGTGCGTGAGTTAGGAACCAATGTAGATGAAATGTGACATTGAACGAGAAAAAAGTGACATTACGTTAGTTGTCTAACATAGTGACTGTGAGGGAGTGACCCAGTGTGTCAGTGATTCGCACACTGTAGCACTGTTAAAACTTGGTGTGTTTCTGCTCTGACAGCGAGAGTGATTTTCACTTTGTCTTTGTGCTGAAACGAATTTGATATTGTTGTGACACGGAGCGTCAGATTTGGACTCAGCTAAAGTCCTTCTTCAATGTGCGAGACTACTCTCTCATTCTAACAGAGTGCATTCTCAATGTGGGAGAGTGCTGCAACGGTAACTCAGCATGCATCGTTCTGTGACAGAGTAAGACAAAGTAAATCTACATTGGTGCTAACCCTAACCCTAACCCTAACCCTATCACTATCCTGACCTTAACGCAAAACTGAAACCGAAACCTAGTGGGAATACTATTGTGATCCTAACACTTATAGTAACACTAGCACTAACACTCATGCTGAAACGAACACGTTCTCCTCACCCCACACCCTTCCTACACCTAAGCATCATTTTGGATACCGTGAACATGTTTGAGAGGGCAGTTAGAGAGTGGGTGACAGATATTTCTTTCTGTTCTTGAGTACATTTCCAGAAGAAGAACAATATGTGATTTCATGCAACACAGGATCAGAACGTGAACACACTGTGCCAAAATGAGGCTATTAGCGTCAGTGATGGAAATCACATTATGAGTGCATTGTTAGTGGTAGTCTTTCATATCACTGTGCCACAAAGCTCTGACGCTGACAGATTCTCTGTGACATTACTGTTGACTGTTGGGAAGTAGCACTTCAGTATTGGGATATTCCGTGTGTGTTTGGACAAAACGTGCGTGAGTTAGGAACCAATGTAGATGAAATGTGACATTGAACGAGAAAAAAGTGACATTACGTTAGTTGTCTAACATAGTGACTGTGAGGGAGTGATCCAGTGTGTCAGTGGTTCGCACACTGTAACACTGTTAAAACTTTGTGTGTTTCTGCTCTGACAGCGAGAGTGATTTTCACTTTGTCTTTGTGCTGAAACGAGTTTGATATTGTTGTGACACGGAGCGTCAGATTTGGACTCAGCTAAAGTCCTTCTTCAATGTGCGAGACTACTCTCTCATTCTAACAGAGTGCATTCTCAATGTGAGAGAGTGCTGCGACGGTAACTCAGCATGCATCGTTCTGTGACAGAGTAAGAGAAAGTAAATCTACATTGGTGCTAACCCTAACCCTAACCCTAACCCTATCACTATCCTGACCTTAACGCAAAATGAAACCGAAACCTAGTGGGAATACTATTGTGATCCTAACACTAACAGTAACACTAGCACTAACAGTCATGCTGAAACGAACACGTTCTCCTCACCCCACACCCTTCCTACACCTAAGCATCATTTTGGATACCATGAATATGTTTGAGAGGGCAGTTAGAGAGTGGGTGACAGATATTTCTTTCTGTTCTTGAGTACATTTCCAGAAGAAGAACACTATGTGATGTCATGCAACACAGGATCAGAACGTGAACCCAATGTGCCAAAATGAGGCTATTAGCTTCAGTGATGGAAATCACATTATGAGTGCATTGTTATTGGTAGTCTTTCATATCACAGTGCCACAAAGCTCTGATGCTGACAGATTCTCTGTGACATTACTGTTGACTGTTGGGAAGTAGCGCTTCAGTATTGGGATATTCCGTGTGTGTTTGGACACATCGTGCGTGAGTTAGGAACCAATGTAGATGAAATGTGACATTGAACGAGAAAAAAGTGACATTACTTTAGTTGTCTAACATAGTGACTGTGAGGGGAGTGACCCAGTGTGTCAGTGGTTCGCACACTGTAACACTGTTAAAACTTTGTGTGTTTCAGCTCTGACAGCGAGAGTGATTTTCACTTTGTCTTTGTGCTGAAACGAGTTTGATATTGTTGTGACACGGAGCGTCAGATTTGGACTCAGCTAAAGTCCTTCTTCAATGTGCGAGACTACTCTCTCATTCTAACAGAGTGCATTCTCAATGTGGGAGAGTGCTACGACGGTAACTCAGCATCCATCGTTCTGTGACAGAGTAAGAGAAAGTAAATCTACCTTGGTGCTAACCCTAACCCTAACCCTAACCCTATCACTATCCTGACCTTAACGCAAAACTGAAACCGAAACCTAGTGGGAATACTATTGCGATCCTAACACTAACAGTAACACTAGCACTAACACTCACGCTAAAACGAACACGTTCTCCCTCACCCCACACCCTTCCTACACCTAAGCATCATTTTGGATACCGTGAACATGTTTGAGAGGGCAGTTAGAGAGTGGGTGACAGATATTTCTTTCTGTTCTTGAGTACATTTCCAGAAGAAGAACAATATGTGATTTCATGCAACACAGGATCAGAACGTGAACACACTGTGCCAAAATGAGGCTATTAGCGTCAGTGATGGAAATCACATTATGAGTGCATTGTTAGTGGTAGTCTTTCATATCACTGTGCCACAAAGCTCTGACGCTGACAGATTCTCTGTGACATTACTGTTGACTGTTGGGAAGTAGCACTTCAGTATTGGGATATTCCGTGTGTGTTTGGACAAAACGTGCGTGAGTTAGGAACCAATGTAGATGAAATGTGACATTGAACGAGAAAAAAGTGACATTACGTTAGTTTAACATAGTGACTGTGAGGGAGTGATCCAGTGTGTCAGTGGTTCGCACACTGTAACACTGTTAAAACTTTGTGTGTTTCTGCTCTGACAGCGAGAGTGATTTTCACTTTGTCTTTGTGCTGAAACGAGTTTGATATTGTTGTGACACGGAGCGTCAGATTTGGACTCAGCTAAAGTCCTTCTTCAATGTGCGAGACTACTCTCTCATTCTAACAGAGTGCATTCTCAATGTGGGAGAGTGCTGCGACGGTAACTCAGCATGCATCGTTCTGTGACAGAGTAAGAGAAAGTAAATCTACATTGCTGCTAACCCTA
Organism: Phodopus roborovskii; assembly: GCF_943737965.1. Lineage (NCBI taxonomy): Eukaryota > Metazoa > Chordata > Mammalia > Rodentia > Cricetidae > Phodopus > Phodopus roborovskii. Next base: position 67,846 of record NW_026126963.1, read on the forward strand.
ACCCTAACCCTAACCCTATCACTATCCTGACCTTAACGCAAAACTGAAACCGAAACCTAGTGGGAATACTATTGCTATCCTAACACTAACAGTAACACTAGCACTAACACTCACGCTAAAACGAACACGTTCTCCTCACCCCACACCCTTCCTACACCTAAGCATCATTTTGGATACCGTGAACATGTTTGAGAGGGCAGTTAGAGAGTGGGTGACAGATATTTCTTTCTGTTCTTGAGTACATTTCCAGAAGAAGAACAATATGTGATTTCATGCAACACAGGATCAGAACGTGAACACACTGTGCCAAAATGAGGCTATTAGCGTCAGTGATGGAAATCACATTATGAGTGCATTGTTAGTGGTAGTCTTTCATATCACTGTGCCACAAAGCTCTGACGCTGACAGATTCTCTGTGACATTACTGTTGACTGTTGGGAAGTAGCACTTCAGTATTGGGATATTCCGTGTGTGTTTGGACAAAACGTGCGTGAGTTAGGAACCAATGTAGATGAAATGTGACATTGAACGAGAAAAAAGTGACATTACGTTAGTTGTCTAACATAGTGACTGTGAGGGAGTGATCCAGTGTGTCAGTGGTTCGCACACTGTAACACTGTTAAAACTTTGTGTGTTTCTGCTCTGACAGCGAGAGTGATTTTCACTTTGTCTTTGTGCTGAAACGAGTTTGATATTGTTGTGACACGGAGCGTCAGATTTGGACTCAGCTAAAGTCCTTCTTCAATGTGCGAGACTACTCTCTCATTCTAACAGAGTGCATTCTCAATGTGGGAGAGTGCTGCGACGGTAACTCAGCATCCATTGTTCTGTGACAGAGTAAGAGAAAGTAAATCTACCTTGGTGCTAACCCTAACCCTAACCCTAACCCTATCACTATCCTGACCTTAACGCAAAACTGAAACCGAAACCTAGTGGGAATACTATTGCTATCCTAACACTAACAGTAACACTAGCACTAACACTCACGCTAAAACGAACACGTTCTCCTCACCCCACACCCTTCCTACACCTAAGCATGATTTTGGATACCGTGAACATGTTTGAGAGGGCAGTGAGAGAGTGGGTGACAGATATTTCTTTCTGTTCTTGAGTACATTTCCAGAAGATGACCACTATGTGATTTCATGCAACACAGGATCAGAACGTGAACACACTGTGCCAAAATGAGGCTATTAGCTTCAGTGATGGAAATCACATTATGAGTGCATTGTTAATGGTAGTCTTTCATATCACTGTGCCACAAAGCTCTGACGCTGACAAATTCTCTGTGACATTACTGTTGACTGTTGGGAAGTAGCGCTTCAGTATTGGGATATTCCGTGTGTGTTTGGACACAACGTGCGTGAGTTAGGAAACAATGTAAATGAAATGTGACATTGAACGAGAAAAAAGTGACATTACGTTAGTTGTCTAACATAGTGACTGTGAGGGAGTGACCCAGTGTGTCAGTGGTTCGCACACTGTAACACTGTTAAAACTTTGTGTGTTTCTGCTCTTACAGCAAGAGTGATTTTCACATTGTCTTTGTGCTGAAACGAGTTTGATATTGTTGTGACACGGAGCGTCAGATTTGGACTCAGCTAAAGTCCTTCTTCAATGTGCGAGACTACTCTCTCATTCTAACAGAGTGCATTCTCAATGTGGGAGAGTGCTGCAACGGTAACTCAGCATCCATCGTTCTGTGACAGAGTAAGAGAAAGTAAATCTACATTGGTGCTAACCCTAACCCTAACCCTAACCCTATCACTATCCTGACCTTAACGCAAGACTGAAACCGAAACCTAGTGGGAATACTATTGCGATCCTAACACTAACAGTAACACTAGCACTAATACTCACGCTAAAACGAACACGTTCTCCTCACCCCACACCCTTCCTACACCTAAGCATGATTTTGGATACCGTGAAAATGTTTGAGAGGGCAGTTAGAGAGTGGGTGACAGATATTTCTTTCTGTTCTTGAGTACATTTCCAGAAGAAGAACAATATGTGATTTCATGCAACACAGGATCAGAACGTGAACACACTGTGCCAAAATGAGGCTATTAGCATCAGTGATGGAAATCACATTATGAGTGCATTGTTAGTTGTAGTCTTTCATATCACAGTGCCACAAAGCTCTGACGCTGACAGATTCTCTGTTAAATTACTGTTGACTGTTGGGAAGTAGCACTTCAGTATTGGGATATTCCGTGTGTGTTTGGACAAAACGTGCGTGAGTTAGGAACCAATGTAGATGAAATGTGACATTGAACGAGAAAAAAGTGACATTACGTTAGTTGTCTAACATAGTGAATATGAGGGAGTGACCCAGTGTGTCAGTGATTCGCACACTGTAGCACTGTTAAAACTTTGTGTGTTTGTGCTCTGACAGCGAGAGTGCTTTTTCACTTTGTCTTTGTGCTGAAACGAGTTTGATATTGTTGTGACACGGAGCGTCAGATTTGGACTCAGCTAAAGTCCTTCTTCAATGTGCGAGACTACTCTCTCATTCTAACAGAGTGCATTCTCAATGTGGGAGAGTGCTGCAACGGTAACTCAGCATCCATCGTTCTGTGACAGAGTAAGAGAAAGTAAATCTACATTGGTGCTAACCCTAACCCTAACCCTAACCCTATCACTATCCTGACCTTAACGCAAAACTGAAACCGAAACCTAGTGGGAATACTATTGTGATCCTAACACTTATAGTAACACTAGCACTAACACTCATGCTGAAACGAACACGTTCTCCTCACCCCCACACCCTTCCTACACCTAAGCATCATTTTGGATACCGTGAACATGTTTGAGAGGGCAGTTAGAGAGTGGGTGACAGATATTTCTTTCTGTTCTTGAGTACATTTCCAGAAGAAGAACAATATGTGATTTCATGCAACACAGGATCAGAACGTGAACACACTGTGCCAAAATGAGGCTATTAGCGTCAGTGATGGAAATCACATTATGAGTGCATTGTTAATGGTAGTCTTTCATATCACTGTGCCACAAAGCTCTGACGCTGACAGATTCTCTGTGACATTACTGTTGACTGTTGGGAAGTAGCGCTTCAGTATTGGGATATTCCGTGTGTGTTTGGACAAAACGTGCGTGAGTTAGGAACCAATGTAGATGAAATGTGACATTGAACGAGAAAAAAGTGACATTACGTTAGTTGTCTAACATAGTGACTGTGAGGGAGTGACCCAGTGTGTCAGTGATTCGCACACTGTAGCACTGTTAAAACTTTGTGTGTTTCTGCTCTGACAGCGAGAGTGATTTTCACTTTGTCTTTGTGCTGAAACGAGTTTGATATTGTTGTGACATGGAGCGTCAGATTTGGACTCAGCTAAAGTCCTTCTTCAATGTGCGAGACTACTCTCTCATTCTAACAGACTGCATTCTCAATGTGGGAGAGTGCTGCGACGGTAACTCAGCATCCATCGTTCTGTGACAGAGTAAGAGAAAGTAAATCTACATTGGTGCTAACCCTAACCCTAACCCTCACCCTATCACTATCCTGACCTTAACGCAAAACTGAAACCGAAACCTAGTGGGAATACTATTGTGATCCTAACACTAACAGTAACACTAGCACTAACACTCACGCTAAAACGAACAGGTTCTCCTCACCCCACACCCTTCCTACACCTAAGCATCATTTTGGATACCGTGAAAATGTTTGAGAGGGCAGTTAGAGAGTGGGTGACAGATATTTCTTTCTGTTCTTGAGTACATTTCCAGAAGAAGAACACTATGTGATGTCATGCAACACAGGATCAGAACGTGAACACAATGTGCCAAAATGAGGCTATTAGCTTCAGTGATGGAAATCACATTATGAGTGCATTTTTAATGGTAGTCGTTCATATCACTGTGCCACAAAGCTCTGATGCTGACAGATTCTCTGTGACATTACTGTTTAATGTTGGGAAGTAGCGCTTCAGTATTGGGATATTCCGTGTGTGTTTGGACACATCGTGCGTGAGTTAGGAACCAATGTAGATGAAATGTGACATTGAACGAGAAAAAAGTGACATTACGTTAGTTGTCTAACATAGTAACTGTGAGGGAGTGACCCAGTGTGTCAGTGGTTCGCACACCGTAGCACTGTTAAAACTTTGTGTGTTTCTGCTCTGACAGCGAGAGTGATTTTCACTTTGTCTTTGTGCTGAAATGAGTATGATATTGTTGTGACACGGAGCGTCAGATTTGACTCAGCTAAAGTCCTTCTTCAATGTGCGAGACTACTCTCTCATTCTAACAGACTGCATTCTCAATGTGGGAGAGTGCTGCGACTGTAACACAGCATCGTTCTGTGACAGAGTAAGATAAAATAAATCTACATTGGTGCTAACCCTAACCCTAACCCTAACCCTATCCCTATCCTGACATTTACGCAAAACTGAAACTGAAACCTAGTGGGAATACTATTGCTATCCTAAAACTAACAGTAACACTAGCACTAACACTCATGCTGAAACGAACAGGTTCTCCTCACCCCACACCCTTCCTACACCTAAGCATGATTTTGGATACCGTGAACATGTTTGAGAGGGCAGTTAGAGAGTGGGTGACAGATATTTCTTTCTGTTCTTGAGTACATTTCCAGAAGAAGAACAATATGTGATTTCATGCAACACAGGATCAGAACGTGAACACACTGTGCCAAAATGACCTATTAGCTTCAGTGATGGAAATCACATTATGAGTGCATTTTTAATGGTAGTCGTTCATATCACTGTGCCACAAAGCTCTGACGCTGACAGATTCTCTGTTACATTACTGTTGACTGTTGGGAAGTAGCGCTTCAGTATTGGGATATTCGGTGTGTGTTTGGACACAACGTGCGTGAGTTAGGAACCAATGTAGATGAAATGTGACATTGAACGAGAAAAAAGTGACATTACGTTAGTTGTCTAACATAGTGACTGTGAGGGAGTGACCCAGTGTGTCAGTGATTCGCACACTGTAGCACTGTTAAAACTTTGTGTGTTTCTGCTCTGTCAGCGAGAGTGCTTTTTCACTTTGTCTTTGTGCTGAAACGAGTTTGATATTGCTGTGACATGGAGCGTCAGATTTGGACTCAGCTAAAGTCCTTCTTCAATGTGCGAGACTACTCTCTCATTCTAACAGAGTGCATTCTCAATGTGGGAGAATGCTGCGACGGTAATTCAACTTCCATCGTTCTGTGATATAGTAAGAGAAAGTAAATCTACATTGGTGCTAACCCTAACCCTAACCCTATCACTATCCTGACCTTAACGCAAAACTGAAACCGAAACCTAGTGGGAATACTATTGTGATCCTAACACTAACAGTAACACTAGCACTAACACTCACGCTAAAACGAACACGTTCTCCTCACCCCACACCCTTCCTACACCTAAGCATGATTTTGGATACCGTGAAAATGTTTGAGAGGGCAGTTAGAGAGTGGGTGACAGATATTTCTTTCTGTTCTTGAGTACATTTCCAGAAGAAGAACACTATGTGATGTCATGCAACACAGGATCAGAACGTGAACCCAATGTGCCAAAATGAGGCTATTAGCTTCAGTGATGGAAATCACATTATGAGTGCATTGTTATTGGTAGTCGTTCATATCACTGTGCCACAAAGCTCTGACGCTGACAGATTCTCTGTGACATTACTGTTGACTGTTGGGAAGTAGCGCTTCAGTATTGGGATATTCTGAGTGTGTTTGGACACAACGTGCGTGAGTTAGGAACCAATGTAGATGAAATGTGACATTGAACTTGAAAAAAGTGACATTATGTTAGTTGTCTAACATAGTGACTGTGAGGGGGTGACCCAGTGTGTCAGTTGTTCGCACACTGTAGCACTGTTAAAACTTTGTGTGTTTCTGCTCTGACAGCGAGAGTGCTTTTTCACTTTGTCTTTGTGCTGAAACGAGTTTGATATTGTTGTGACATGGAGCGTCAGATTTGGACTCAGCTAAAGTCCTTCTTCAATGTGCGAGACTACTCTCTCATTCTAACAGACTGCATTCTCAATGTGGGAGAGTGCTGCAACGGTAACTCATCATCCATCGTTCTGTGACAGAGTAAGAGCAAGTAAATCTACATTGGTGCTGAACCTAACCCTAACCCTAACCCTATCACTATCCTGTCAACGCAAAACTGAAACCGAAACCTAGTGGGAATACTATTGTGATCCTAACACTAACAGTACCACTAGCACTAACCCTCACGCTATAACGAACACGTTCTCCTCACCCCACACCCTTCCAACACCTAAGCATGATTTTGGATACCGTGAAAATGTTTGAGAGGGCAGTTAGAGTGGGTGACAGATATTTCTTTCTGTTCTTGAGTACATTTCCAGAAGAAGAACACTATGTGATGTCATGCAACACAGGATCAGAACGTGAACCCAATGTGCCAAAATGAGGCTATTAGTGTCAGTGATGGAAATCACATTATGAGTGCATTGTTAGTGGTAGTCTTTCATATCACTGTGCCACAAAGCTCTGACGCTGACAGATTCTCTGTGACATTATTGTTGACAGTTGGGAAGTAGCGCTTCATTATTGGGAAATTCCGTGTATGTTTCGACACAACGTACGAGAGTTAGGAACCAATGTAGATGAAATGTAGGAACCAATGTAGATGAAATGTGACATTTAACGAGAAAAAAGTGACATTACGTTAGTTGTCTAACATAGTGACTGTGAGGGAGTGACCCAGTGTGTCAGTGGTTCGCACACTGTAGCACTGTTAAAACTTTGTGTGTTTCTGCTCTGTCAGCGAGAGTGATTTTCACTTTGTCTTTGTGCTGAAACGAGTTTGATATTGTTGTGACACGGAGCGTCAGATTTGGACTCAGCTAAAGTCCTTCTTCAATGTGCGAGACTACTCTCTCATTCTAACAGGGTGCATTCTCAATGTGGGAGAGTGCTGCGACGGTAACTCAGCATCCATCGTTCTGTAACAGAGTAAGAGAGAGTAAATCTACATTGGTGCTAACCCTAACCCTAACCCTAACCCTATCACTATCCTGACCTTAACGCAAAACTGAAACCGATACCTAGTGGGAATACTGTCGTGATCCTAAAACTAACAGTAACACTAGCACTAACACTCAAGCTAAAACGAACACGTTCTCCTCACCCCACACCCTTCCTACACCTAAGCATGATTTTGGATACCGTGAAAATGTTTGAGAGGGCAGTTAGAGAGTGGGTGACAGATATTTCTTTTTGTTCTAGAGTACATTTCCAGAAGAAGGACACTATGTGATTTCATGCAACACAGGATCAGAACGTGAACACACTGTGCCAAAATGAGGCTATTAGCGACAGTGATGATAATCACATTATGAGTGCATTGTTAGTGGTAGTCTTTCATATCACAGTGCAACAAAGCTCTGACGCTGACAGATTCTCTGTGACATTACTGTTGACTGTTGGGATGTAACGCTTCATTATTTGGATATTCCGTGTGTGTTTGGACACAACGTACATGAGTTAGGAAACAATGTAGATGAAATATTACATTGAATGAGAAATAAGTGACAGTATGTTAGTTGCCTAACATAGTGACTGTGAGGGAGTGACCCAGTGTGTCAGTGGTTCGCACACTGTAGCACTGTTAAAATTTTGTGTGTTTCTGCTCTGACAGCGAGAGTGCTTTTTCACTTTGTCTTTGTGCTGAAGCGAGTTTGATATTGTTGTGACACGGAGCGTCAGATTTGGACTCAGCTAAAGTCCTTCTTCAATGTGCGAGACTACTCTCTCATTCTAACAGAGTGCATTCTCAATGTGGGAGAATGCTGCGACGGTAACTCAGCTTCCATCGTTCTGTGATATAGTAAGAGAAAGTAAATCTACATTGGTGCTAACCCTAACCCTAACCCTATCACTATCCTGACCTTAACGCAAAACTGAAACCGAAACCTAGTGGGAATACTATTGTGATCCTAACACTAACAGTAACACTAGCACTAACACTCACGCTAAAACGAACACGTTCTCCTCACCCCACACCCTTCCTACACCTAAGCATGATTTTGGATACCGTGAAAATGTTTGAGAGGGCAGTTAGAGAGTGGGTGACAGATATTTCTTTCTGTTCTTGAGTACATTTCCAGAAGAAGAACACTATGTGATGTCATGCAACACAGGATCAGAACGTGAACCCAATGTGCCAAAATGAGGCTATTAGCTTCAGTGATGGAAATCACATTATGAGTGCATTGTTATTGGTAGTCGTTCATATCACTGTGCCACAAAGCTCTGACGCTGACAGATTCTCTGTGACATTACTGTTGACTGTTGGGAAGTAGTGCTTCAGTATTGGGATATTCTGAGTGTGTTTGGACACAACGTGCGTGAGTTAGGAACCAATGTAGATGAAATGTGACATTGAACTTGAAAAAAGTGACATTACGTTAGTTGTCTAACATAGTGACTGTGAGGGAGTGACCGAGTGTGTCAGTTGTTCGCACACTGTAGCACTGTTAAAACTTTGTGTGTTTCTGCTCTGACAGCGAGAGTGCTTTTTCACTTTGTCTTTGTGCTGAAACGAGTTTGATATTGTTGTGACATGGAGCGTCAGATTTGGACTCAGCTAAAGTCCTTCTTCAATGTGCGAGACTACTCTCTCATTCTAACAGAGTGCATTCTCAATGTGTGAGAGTGCTGCAACGGTAACTCATCATCCATCGTTCTGTGACAGAGTAAGAGCAAGTAAATCTACATTGGTGCTGAACCTAACCCTAACCCTAACCCTATCACTATCCTGTCCTTAACGCAAAACTGAAACGGAAACCTAGTGGGAATACTATTGTGATCCTAACACTAACAGTACCACTAGCACTAACCCTCACGCTATAACGAACACGTTCTCCTCACCCCACACCCTTCCAACACCTAAGCATGATTTTGGATACCGTGAAAATGTTTGAGAGGGAAAGCAGAGTGGGTGACAGATATTTCTTTCTGTTCTTGAGTACATTTCCAGAAGAAGAACACTATGTGATGTCATGCAACACAGGATCAGAACGTGAACCCAATGTGCCAAAATGAGGCTATTAGTGTCAGTGATGGAAATCACATTATGAGTGCATTGTTAGTGGTAGTCTTTCATATCACTGTGCCACAAAGCTCTGACGCTGACAGATTCTCTGTGACATTATTGTTGACTGTTGGGAAGTAGCGCTTCATTATTGGGAAATTCCGTGTATGTTTCGACACAACGTACGAGAGTTAGGAACCAATGTAGATGAAATGTAGGAACCAATGTAGATGAAATGTGACATTTAACGAGAAAAAAGTGACATTACGTTAGTTGTCTAACATAGTGACTGTGAGGGAGTGACCCAGTGTGTCAGTGGTTCGCACACTGTAGCACTGTTAAAACTTTGTGTGTTTCTTCTCTGTCAGCGAGAGTGATTTTCACTTTGTCTTTGTGCTGAAACGAGTTTGATATTGTTGTGACATGAAGCGTCAGATTTGGACTCAGCTAAAGTCCTTCTTCAATGTGCGAGACTACTCTGTCATTCTAACAGAGTGCATTCTCAATGTGGGGGAGTGCTGCGACGGTAACTCAGCATCCATCGTTCTGTAACAGAGTAAGAGAGAGTAAATCTACATTGGTGCTAACCCTAACCCTAACCCTAACCCTATCACTATCCTGACCTTAACGCAAAACTGAAACCGATACCTAGTGGGAATACTGTTGTGATCCTAAAACTAACAGTAACACTAGCACTAACACTCAAGCTAAAACGAACACGTTCTCCTCACCCCACACCCTTCCTACACCTAAGCATGATTTTGGATACCGTGAAAATGTTTGAGAGGGCAGTTAGAGAGTGGGTGACAGATATTTCTTTTTGTTCTAGAGTACATTTCCAGAAGAAGAACACTATGTGATTTCATGCAACACAGGATCAGAACGTGAACACACTGTGCCAAAATGAGGCTATTAGCGACAGTGATGATAATCACATTATGAGTACATTGTTAGTGGTAGTCTTTCATATCACTGTGCAACAAAGCTCTGACGCTGACAGATTCTCTGTGACATTACTGTTGACTGTTGGGAAGTAACGCTTCATTATTTGGATATTCCGTGTGTGTTTGGACACAACGTACATGAGTTAGGAAACAATGTAGATGAAATATTACATTGAATGAGAAATAAGTGACAGTACGTTAGTTGTCTAACATAGTGACTGTGAGGGAGTGACCCAGTGTGTCAGTGGTTCGCACACTGTAGCACTGTTAAAACTTTGTGTGTTTCTGCTCTGTCAGCGAGAGTGCTTTTTCACTTTGTCTTTGTGCTGAAACGAGTTTGATATTGTTGTGACATGGAGCGTCAGATTTGGACTCAGCTAAAGTCCTTCTTCAATGTGCGAGACTACTCTCTCATTCTAACAGAGTGCATTCTCAATGTGGGAGAGTTCTACGACGGTAACTCAGCATCCATCGTTCTGTGACAGAGTAAGAAAAAGTAAATCTACATTGCTGCTAACCCTAACCCTAACCCTAACCCTAACCCTATCACTATCCTGACCTTAACGCAAAACTGAAACCGAAACCTAGTGGGAATACTGTTGTGATCCTAAAACTAACAGTAACACTAGCACTAACACTCAAGCTAAAACGAACACGTTCTCCTCACCCCACACACTTCCTACACCTAAGCATGATTTTGGATACCATGGAAATGTTTGAGAGGGCAGTTAGAGTGGGTGACAGATATTTCTTTCTGTTCTTGAGTACATTTCCAGAAGAAGAACACTATGTGATGTCATGCAACACAGGATCAGAACGTGAACCCAATGTGCCAAAATGAGGCTATTAGCGTCAGTGATGGAAATCACATTATGAGTGCATTGTTAGTGGTAGTCTTTCATATCACTGTGCCACAAAGCTCTGACGCTGACAGATTCTCTGTGACATTACTGTTGACTGTTGGGAAGTAGCGCTTCAGTATTGGGAAATTCCGTGTATGTTTCGACACAACGTACGAGAGTTAGGAACCAATGTAGATGAATTGTGACATTGAACGAGAAAAAAGTGACATTACGTTAGTTGTCTAACATAGTGACTGTGAGGGAGTGACCCAGTGTGTCAGTGGTTCGCACACTGTAGCACTGTTAAAACTTTGTGTTTCTGCTCTGTCAGCGAGAGTGCTTTTTCACTTTGTCTTTGTGCTGAAACGAGTTTGATATTGTTGTGACATGGAACGTCAGATTTGGACTCAGCTAAAGTCCTTCTTCAATGTGCGAGACTACTCTCTCATTCTAACAGAGTGCATTCTCAATGTGGGAGAGTGCTACGACGGTAACTCAGCATCCATCGTTCTGTGACAGAGTAAGAAAAAGTAAATCTACATTGCTGCTAACCCTAACCCTAACCCTCACCCCATCACTATCCTGACCTTAACGCAAAACTGAAACCGAAACCTAGTGGGAATACTATTGTGATCCTAACACTAACAGTAACACTAGCACTAACACTCACTCTAAAACGCACTCGTTCTCCTCGCACCACACCCTTCCCACACCTAAGCATGATTTTGGATACCGTGAAAATGTTTGAGAGGGCAGTTAGAGAGTGGGTGACAGATATTTCTTTCTGTTCTTGAGTACATTTCCAGAAGAAGAACACTATGTGATGTCATGCAACACATGATCAGAACGTGAACCCAATGTGCCAAAATGAGGCTATTAGCGTCAGTGATGGAAATCACATTATGAGTGCATTGTTAGTGGTAGTCTTTCATATCACTGTGCCACAAAGCTCTGACGCTGACAGATTCTCTGTGACATTACTGTTGACTGTTGGGAAGTAGCGCTTCAGTATTGAGATATTCCGTGTGTTTGGACACAACGTACATGAGTTAGGAAGCAATGTAGATGAAATGTGACATTGAACGAGAAAAAAGTGACATTACGTTAGTTGTCTAACATAGTGACTGTGAGGGAGTGACCCAGTGTGTCAGTGGTTCGCACACTGTAGCACTGTTAAAACTTTGTGTGTTTCGGCACTGACAGCACGAGTGATTTTCACTTTGTCTTTGTGCTGAAACGAGTTCGACATTGTTGTGACATGGAGCGTCAGATTTGGACTCAGCTAAAGTCCTTCTTCAATGTGCGAGACTACTCTCTCATTCTAACAGAGTGCATTCTCAATGTGGGAGAGTGCTACGACGGTAACTCAGCATCCATCGTTCTGTGACAGAGTAAGAGAAAGTAAATCTACATTGCTGCTAACCCTAACCCTAACCCTAACCCTATCACTATCCTGACCTTAACGCAAAACTGAAACCGAAACCTAGTGGGAATACTGTTGTGATCCTAAAACTAACAGTAACACTAGCACTAACACTCAAGCTAAAACGAACACGTTCTCCTCACCCCACACACTTCCTACACCTAAGCATGATTTTGGATACCATGGAAATGTTTGAGAGGGCAGTTAGAGTGGGTGACAGATATTTCTTTCTGTTCTTGAGTACATTTCCAGAAGAAGAACACTATGTGATGTCATGCAACACAGGATCAGAACGTGAACCCAATGTGCCAAAATGAGGCTATTAGCGTCAGTGATGGAAATCACATTATGAGTGCATTGTTAGTGGTAGTCTTTCATATCACTGTGCCACAAAGCTCTGACGCTGACAGATTCTCTGTGACATTACTGTTGACTGTTGGGAAGTAGGGCTTCAGTATTGGGAAATTCCGTGTATGTTTCGTCACAACGTACGAGAGTTAGGAACCAATGTAGATGAATTGTGACATTGAACGAGAAAAAAGTGACATTACGTTAGTTGTCTAACATAGTGACTGTGAGGGAGTGACCCAGTGTGTCAGTGGTTCGCACACTGTAGCACTGTTAAAACTTTGTGTTTCTGCTCTGTCAGCGAGAGTGCTTTTTCACTTTGTCTTTGTGCTGAAACGAGTTTGATATTGCTGTGACACGGAGCGTCAGATTTGGACTCAGCTAAAATCCTTCTTCAATGTGCGAGATTACTCTCTCATTCTAACAGAGTGCATTCTCAATGTGGGAGAGTGCTGCGACGGTAACACTGCATCCATCGTTCTGTGACAGAGTAAGAGAAAGTAAATCTACATTGCTGCTAACCCTAACCCTAACCCTCACCCCATCACTATCCTGACCTTAACGCAAAACTGAAACCGAAACCTAGTGGGAATACTATTGTGATCCTAACACTAACAGTAACACTAGCACTACCACTCACTCTAAAACGCACTCGTTCTCCTCACACCACACCCTTCCTACACCTAAGCATGATTTTGGATACCGTGAAAATGTTTGAGAGGGCAGTTAGAGAGTGGGTGACAGATATTTCTTTCTGTTCTTGAGTACATTTCCAGAAGAAGAACACTATGTGATGTCATGCAACACATGATCAGAACGTGAACCCAATGTGCCAAAATGAGGCTATTAGCGTCAGTGATGGAAATCACATTATGAGTGCATTGTTAGTGGTAGTCTTTCATATCACTGTGCCACAAAGCTCTGACGCTGACGGATTCTCTGTGACATTACTGTTGACTGTTGGGAAGTAGCGCTTCAGTATTGGGAAATTCCGTGTATGTTTCGACACAACGTACGAGAGTTAGGAACCAATGTAGATGAATTGTGACATTGAACGAGAAAAAAGTGACATTACGTTAGTTGTCTAACATAGTGACTGTGAGGGAGTGACCCAGTGTGTCAGTGGTTCGCACACTGTAGCACTGTTAAAATTTTGTGTGTTACTGCTCTATCAGCGAGAGTACTTTTTCACTTTGTCTTTGTGCTGAAACGAGTTTGATATTGTTGTGACATGGAGCGTCAGATTTGGACTCAGCTAAAGTCCTTCTTCAATGTGCGAGACTACTCTCTCATTCTAACAGAGTGCATTCTCAATGTGGGAGAGTTCTACGACGGTAACTCAGCATCCATCGTTCTGTGACAGAGTAAGAAAAAGTAAATCTACATTGCTGCTAACCCTAACCCTAACCCTAACCCTAACCCTATCACTATCCTGACCTTAACGCAAAACTGAAACCGAAACCTAGTGGGAATACTGTTGTGATCCTAAAACTAACAGTAACACTAGCACGAACACTCAAGCTAAAACGAACACGTTCTCCTCACCCCACACACTTCCTACACCTAAGCATGATTTTGGATACCATGGAAATGTTTGAGAGGGCAGTTAGAGTGGGTGACAGATATTTCTTTCTGTTCTTGAGTACTTTTCCAGAAGAAGAACACTATGTGATGTCATGCAACACAGGATCAGAACGTGAACCCAATGTGCCAAAATGAGGCTATTAGCGTCAGTGATGGAAATCACATTATGAGTGCATTGTTAGTGGTAGTCTGTCATATCACTGTGCCACAAAGCTCTGACGCTGACAGATTCTCTGTGACATTACTGTTGACTGTTGGGAAGTAGCGCTTCAGTATTGGGAAATTCCGTGTATGTTTCGACACAACGTACGAGAGTTAGGAACCAATGTAGATGAATTGTGACATTGAACGAGAAAAAAGTGACATTACGTTAGTTGTCTAACATAGTGACTGTGAGGGAGTGACCCAGTGTGTCAGTGGTTCGCACACTGTAGCACTGTTAAAACTTTGTGTTTCTGCTCTGTCAGCGAGAGTGCTTTTTCACTTTGTCTTTGTGCTGAAACGAGTTTGATATTGTTGTGACATGGAACGTCAGATTTGGACTCAGCTAAAGTCCTTCTTCAATGTGCGAGACTACTCTCTCATTCTAACAGAGTGCATTCTCAATGTGGGAGAGTGCTACGACGGTAACTCAGCATCCATCGTTCTGTGACAGAGTAAGAAAAAGTAAATCTACATTGCTGCTAACCCTAACCCTAACCCTCACCCCATCACTATCCTGACCTTAACGCAAAACTGAAACCGAAACCTAGTGGGAATACTATTGTGATCCTAACACTAACAGTAACACTAGCACTAACACTCACTCTAAAACGCACTCGTTCTCCTCGCACTACACCCTTCCCACACCTAAGCATGATTTTGGATACCGTGAAAATGTTTGAGAGGGCAGATAGAGAGTGGGTGACAGATATTTCTTTCTGTTCTTGAGTACATTTCCAGAAGAAGAACACTATGTGATGTCATGCAACACATGATCAGAACGTGAACCCAATGTGCCAAAATGAGGCTATTAGCGTCAGTGATGGAAATCACATTATGAGTGCATTGTTAGTGGTAGTCTTTCATATCACTGTGCCACAAAGCTCTGACGCTGACAGATTCTCTGTGACATTACTGTTGACTGTTGGGAAGTAGCGCTTCAGTATTGAGATATTCCGTGTGTTTGGACACAACGTACATGAGTTAGGAAGCAATGTAGATGAAATGTGACATTGAACGAGAAAAAAGTGACATTACGTTAGTTGTCTAACATAGTGACTGTGAGGGAGTGACCCAGTGTGTCAGTGGTTCGCACACTGTAGCACTGTTAAAACTTTGTGTGTTTCGGCACTGACAGCACGAGTGATTTTCACTTTGTCTTTGTGCTGAAACGAGTTTGACATTGTTGTGACATGGAGCGTCAGATTTGGACTCAGCTAAAGTCCTTCTTCAATGTGCGAGACTACTCTCTCATTCTAACAGAGTGCATTCTCAATGTGGGAGAGTGCTACGACGGTAACTCAGCATCCATCGTTCTGTGACAGAGTAAGAGAAAGTAAATCTACATTGCTGCTAACCCTAACCCTAACCCTAACCCTATCACTATCCTGACCTTAACGCAAAACTGAAACCGAAACCTAGTGGGAATACTGTTGTGATCCTAAAACTAACAGTAACACTAGCACTAACACTCAAGCTAAAACGAACACGTTCTCCTCACCCCACACACTTCCTACACCTAAGCATGATTTTGGATACCATGGAAATGTTTGAGAGGGCAGTTAGAGTGGGTGACAGATATTTCTTTCTGTTCTTGAGTACATTTCCAGAAGAAGAACACTATGTGATGTCATGCAACACAGGATCAGAACGTGAACCCAATGTGCCAAAATGAGGCTATTAGCGTCAGTGATGGAAATCACATTATGAGTGCATTGTTAGTGGTAGTCTTTCATATCACTGTGCCACAAAGCTCTGACGCTGACAGATTCTCTGTGACATTACTGTTGACTGTTGGGAAGTAGGGCTTCAGTATTGGGAAATTCCGTGTATGTTTCGTCACAACGTACGAGAGTTAGGAACCAATGTAGATGAATTGTGACATTGAACGAGAAAAAAGTGACATTACGTTAGTTGTCTAACATAGTGACTGTGAGGGAGTGACCCAGTGTGTCAGTGGTTCGCACACTGTAGCACTGTTAAAACTTTGTGTTTCTGCTCTGTCAGCGAGAGTGCTTTTTCACTTTGTCTTTGTGCTGAAACGAGTTTGATATTGTTGTGACATGGAACGTCAGATTTGGACTCAGCTAAAGTCCTTCTTCAATGTGTGAGACTACTCTCTCATTCTAACAGAGTGCATTCTCAATGTGGGAGAGTGCTACGACGGTAACTCAGCATCCATCGTTCTGTGACAGAGTAAGAAAAAGTAAATCTACATTGCTGCTAACCCTAACCCTAACCCTCACCCCATCACTATCCTGACCTTAACGCAAAACTGAAACCGAAACCTAGTGGGAATACTATTGTGATCCTAACACTAACAGTAACACTAGCACTAACACTCACTCTAAAACGCACTCGTTCACCTCACACCACACCCTTCCTACACCTAAGCATGATTTTGGATACCGTGAAAATGTTTGAGAGGGCAGTTAGAGAGTGGGTGACAGATATTTCTTTCTGTTCTTGAGTACATTTCCAGAAGAAGAACACTATGTGATGTCATGCAACACATGATCAGAACGTGAACCCAATGTGCCAAAATGAGGCTATTAGCGTCAGTGATGGAAATCACATTATGAGTGCATTGTTATTGGTAGTCTTTCATATCACTGTGCCACAAAGCTCTGACGCTGACAGATTCTCTGTGACATTACTGTTGACTGTTGGGAAGTAGCGCTTCAGTATTGAGATATTCCGCGTGTGTTTGGACACAACGTACGTGAGTTAGGAACCAATGTAGATGAAATGTGACATTGAACGAGAAAAAAGTGACATTACGTTAGTTGTCTAACATAGTGACTGTGAGGGAGTGACCGAGTGTGTCAGTGGTTCGCACACTGTAGCACTGTTAAAACTTTGTGTGTTTCTGCACTGACAGCAAGAGTGATTTTCAATTTGTCTTTGTGCTGAAACGTGTTTGATATTGTTGTGACATTGAGCGTCAGATTTGGACTCAGCTAAAGTCCTTCTTCAATGTGCGAGACTACTCTCTCATTCTAACAGAGTGCATTCTCAATGTGGGAGAGTGCTACGATGGTAACTCAGCATCCATCGTTCTGTGACAGAGTAAGAAAAAGTAAATCTACATTGCTGCTAAGCCTAACCCTAACCCTAACCCCATCACTATCCTGACCTTAACGCAAAACTGAAACCGAAACCTAGTAGGAATACTGTTGTGATCCTAAAACTAACAGTAACACTAGCACTAACACTCAAGTTAAAACGAACACGTTCTCCTCACCCCACACCCTTCCTACACCTAAGCATGATTTTGGATACCGTGAAAATGTTTGAGAGGGCAGTTAGAGAGTGGGTGACAGATATTTCTTTCTGTTCTAGAGTACATTTCCAGAAGAAGAACACTATGTGATGTCATGCAACACAGGATCAGAACGTGAACACACTGTGCCAAAATGAGGCAATTAGCGTCAGTGATGGAAATCACATTATGAGTGCATTGTTAGGGGTAGTCTTTCATATCACTGTGCCACAAAGCTCTGACGCTGACAGATTCTCTGTGACATTACTGTTGACTGTTGGGAAGTAACGCTTCATTATTGGGATACTTCGTGTGTGTTTGGACACAACGTACATGAGTTAGGAAACAATGTAGATGAAATATTACATTGAAAGAGAAATAAGTGACATTACGTTAGTTGTCTAACATAGTGACTGTGAGGGAGTGACCCAGTGTGTCAGTGGTTCGCACACTGTAGCACTGTTAAAACTTTGTGTGTTTCTGCACTGACAGCAAGAGTGATTTTCAATTTGTCTTTGTGCTGAAACGTGTTTGATATTGTTGTGACATGGAGCGTCAGTTTTGGACTCAGCTAAAGTCCTTCTTCAATGTGCGAGACTACTCTCTCATTCTAACAGAGTGCATTCTCAATGTGGGAGAGTGCTGCGACGATAACTCAGCATCCATCGTTCTGTGACAGAGTAAGAAAAAGTAAATCTACATTGCTGCTAAGCCTAACCCTAACCCTAACCCTATCACTATCCTGTCCTTAACGCAAAACTGAAACCGAAACCTAGTAGGAATACTGTTGTGATCCTAAAACTAACAGTAACACTAGCACTAACACTCAAGCTAAAACGAACACGTTCTCCTCACCCCACACCCTTCCTACACCTAAGCATGATTTTGGATACCGTGAAAATGTTTGAGAGGGCAGTTAGAGAGTGGGTGACAGATATTTCTTTCTGTTCTAGAGTACATTTCCAGAAGAAGAACACTATGTGATGTCATGCAACACAGGATCAGAACGTGAACACACTGTGCCAATATGAGGCAATTAGCGTCAGTGATGGAAATCACATTATGAGTGCATTGTTAGTGGTAGTCTTTCATATCACTGTGCCACAAAGCTCTGACGCTGACAGATTCTCTGTGACATTACTGTTGACTGTTGGTAAGTAACGCTTCATTATTGGGATATTCCGTGTGTGTTTGGACACAACGTACATGAGTTAGGAAACAATGTAGATGAAATATTACATTGAAAGAGAAATAAGTGACAGTACGTTAGTTGTCTAACATAGTGACTGTGAGGGAGTGACCCGGTGTGTCAGTGGTTCGCACACTGTAGCACTGTTAAAACTTTGTGTGTTTCTGCTCTGACAGCGAGAGTGCTTTTTCACTTTGTCTTTGTGCTGAAACGAGTTTGATATTGTTGTGACACGGAGCGTCAGATTTGGACTCAGCTAAAGTCCTTCTTCAATGTGCGAGACTACTCTCTCATTCTAGCAGAGTGCATTCTCAATGTGGGAGAGTGCTGCGATGGTAACTCAGCATCGTTCTGTGACAGAGTAAGAGAAAGTAAATCTACATTGCTGCTAACCCTAACCCTAACCCTAACCCTATCACTATCCTGACCTTAACGCAAAACTGAAACCGAAACCTAGTGGGAATACTATTGCGATCCTAACACTAACAGTAACACTAGCACTAACATTCACGCTAAAACGAACATGTTCTCATCACTCCCACCCTTCCTACACCTAACCATGATTTTGGATACCGTGAAAATGTTTGAAAGGGCAGTTAGAGAGTGGGTGACAGATATTTCTTTCTGTTCTAGAGTACATTCCCAGAAGAAGAACACTATGTGATGTCATGCAACACAGGATCAGAACGTGAACACACTGTGCCAAAATGAGGCAATTAGCGTTAGTGATGGAAATCACATTATGAGTGCATTGTTAGGGGTAGTCTTTCATATCACTGTGCCACAAAGCTCTGACGCTGACAGATTCTCTGTGACATTACTGTTGACTGTTGGGAAGTAACGCTTCATTATTGGGATACTTCGGTGTGTTTGGACACAACGTACATGAGTTAGGAAACAATGTAGATGAAATATTACATTGAAAGAGAAATAAGTGACATTACGTTAGTTGTCTAACATAGTGACTGTGAGGGAGTGACCCAGTGTGTCAGTGGTTCGCACACTGTAGCACTGTTAAAACTTTGTGTGTTTCTGCACTGACAGCAAGAGTGATTTTCAATTTGTCTTTGTGCTGAAACGTGTTTGATATTGTTGTGACATGGAGCGTCAGTTTTGGACTCAGCTAAAGTCCTTCTTCAATGTGCGAGACTACTCTCTCATTCTAACAGAGTGCATTCTCAATGTGGGAGAGTGCTGCGACGATAACTCAGCATCCATCGTTCTGTGACAGAGTAAGAAAAAGTAAATCTACATTGCTGCTAAGCCTAACCCTAACCCTAACCCTATCACTATCCTGTCCTTAACGCAAAACTGAAACCGAAACCTAGTAGGAATACTGTTGTGATCCTAAAACTAACAGTAACACTAGCACTAACACTCAAGCTAAAACGAACACGTTCTCCTCACCCCACACCCTTCCTACACCTAAGCATGATTTTGGATACCGTGAAAATGTTTGAGAGGGCAGTTAGAGAGTGGGTGACAGATATTTCTTTCTGTTCTAGAGTACATTTCCAGAAGAAGAACACTATGTGATGTCATGCAACACAGGATCAGAACGTGAACACACTGTGCCAATATGAGGCAATTAGCGTCAGTGATGGAAATCACATTATGAGTGCATTGTTAGTGGTAGTCTTTCATATCACTGTGCCACAAAGCTCTGACGCTGACAGATTCTCTGTGACATTACTGTTGACTGTTGGTAAGTAACGCTTCATTATTGGGATATTCCGTGTGTGTTTGGACACAACGTACATGAGTTAGGAAACAATGTAGATGAAATATTACATTGAAAGAGAAATAAGTGACAGTACGTTAGTTGTCTAACATAGTGACTGTGAGGGAGTGACCCGGTGTGTCAGTGGTTCGCACACTGTAGCACTGTTAAAACTTTGTGTGTTTCTGCTCTGACAGCGAGAGTGCTTTTTCACTTTGTCTTTGTGCTGAAACGAGTTTGATATTGTTGTGACAGGGAGCGTCAGATTTGGACTCAGCTAAAGTCCTTCTTCAATGTGCGAGACTACTCTCTCATTCTAACAGAGTGCATTCTCAATGTGGGAGAGTGCTGCGACGGTAACTCAGCATCCATCGTTCTGTGACAGAGTAAGAGAAAGTAAATCTACATTGCTGCTAACCCTAACCCTAACCCTAACCCTATCACTATCCTGACCTTAACGCAAAACTGATACCGAAACCTAGTGGGAATACTATTGTGATCCTAACACAAACAGTAACACTAGCACTAACACTCACGCTAAAACGAACATGTTTTCCTCACCCCACACCCTTCCTACACCTAAGCATGATTTTGGATACCGTGAAAATGTTTGAGAGGGCAGTTAGAGAGTGGGTGACAGATATTTCTTTCTATTCTTCAGTACATTTCCAGAAGATGAACACTATGTGATGTCATTCAACACAGGATCAGAACGTGAATACACTGTTCCAAAATGAGGCAATTAGCGTCAGTGATGGAAATCACATTATGAGTGCATTATTAGTGGTAGTCTGTCATATCACTGTGCCACAAAGCTCTGACGCTGACAGATTCTCTGTGACATTACTGTTGACTGTTGGGAAGTAACGCTTCAGTATTGGGATATTCCGTGTGTGTTTGTACACATTGTACGTGAGTTAGGAAACAATGTAGATAAAATGTGACATTGAACGAGAAATAAGTGACATTACGTTAGTTGTGTAACATAGTAACTGTGAGGGAGTGACCCAGTGTGTCAGTGGTTCCCACACTGTAGCATTGTTAAAACTTTGTGTGTTTCTGCTCTGACAGCGAGAGTGATTTTCACTTTGTCTTTGTGCTGAAACGAGTTTGATATTGTTGTGACACGGAGCGTCAGATTTGGACTCAGCTAAAGTCCTTCTTCAATTTGCGAGACTACTCTCTCATTCTAACAGACTGCATTCTCAATGTGGGAGAGTGCTGCGACTGTAACACAGCATCGTTCTGTGTCAGAGTAAGAGAAAATAAATCTACATTTGTGCTAACCCTAACCCTAACCCTAACCCTATCACTATCCTGACCATAACGCAAAACTGAAACTGAAACCTAGTGGGAATACTATTGCGATCCTAACACTAACAGTAACACTAGCACTAAAAGTCACGCTAAAACGAACACGTTCTCCGCACCCCACACCCTTCCTACACCTAAGCATGATTTTGGATACCGTGAAAATGTTTGAGAGGGCAGTTAGAGAGTGGGTGACAGATATTTCTTTCTATTCTTGAGTACATTTCCAGAAGAAGAACACTATGTGATGTCATGCAACACAGGATCAGAACGTGAACCCAATGTGCCAAAATGAGGCTATTAGCGTCAGTGATGGAAATCACATCATGAGTGCATTGTTAGTGGTAGTCTTTTATGTCACTGTGCCACAAAGCTTTGACGCTGACAGATTCTCTGTGACATTACTGTTGACTGTTGGGAAGTAGCGGTTCAGTATTGGGATATTCCGCGTGTGTTTGGACACATCGTACGTGAGTTAGGAACCAATGTAGATGAAATGTGACATTGAACGAGAAAAAAGTGACAATACGTTAGTTGTCTAACATAGTGACTGTGAGGGAGTGACCCAGTGTGTCAGTGGTTCGCACACTGTAGCACTGTTAAAACTTTGTGTGTTTGTGCACTGACAGCAAGAGTGATTTTCACTTTGTCTTTGTGCTGAAACGAGTTTGATATTGTTGTGACACGGAGCGTCAGATTTGGACTCAGCTAAAGTCCTTCTTCAATGTGCGAGACTACTCTCTCATTCTAACAGAGTGCCTTCTCAATATGGGAGAGTGCTGCGACGGTAACTCAGCATCCATCGTTCTGTGACAGAGTAAGAGAAAGTAAATCTACATTGGTGCTAACCCTAACCCTAACCCCAACCCTAACCCTAACCCTAACCCTATCACTATCCTGACCTTAACGCAAAACTGAAACCGAAACCTAGTGGGAATACTATTGCGATCCTAACACTAACAGTAACACTAGTACTAAAACTCACGCTAAAACGAACACGTTCTCCTCACCCCACACCCTTCCTACACCTAAGCACGATTTTGGATACCGTGAAAATGTTTGAGAGGGCAGTTAGAGAGTGGGTGACAGATATTTCTTTCTATTCTTGAGTACATTTCCAGAAGAAGAACACTATGTGATGTCATGCAACACAGGATCAGAACGTGAACCCAATGTGCCAAAATGAGGCTATTAGCGTCAGTGATGGAAATCACATCATGAGTGCATTGTTAGTGGTAGTCTTTTATATCACTGTGCCACAAAGCTTTGACGCTGACAGATTCTCTGTGACATTACTGTTGACTGTTGGGAAGTAGCGGTTCAGTATTGGGATATTCCGCGTGTGTTTGGACACAACGTACGTGAGTTAGGAACCAATTTAGATGAAATGTGACATTGAACGAGAAAAAAGTGACATTACGTTAGTTGTCTAACATAGTGACTGTGAGGGAGTGACCCAGTGTGTCAGTGGTTCGCACAGTGTAGCACTGTTAAAACTTTGTGTTTCTGCTCTGTCAGCGAGAGTTCTTTTTCACTTTGTCTTTGTGCTGAAACGAGTTTGATATTGCTGTGACACGGAGCGTCAGATTTGGACTCAGCTAAAATCCTTCTTCAATGTGCGAGATTACTCTCTCATTCTAACAGAGTGCCTTCTCAATGTGGGAGAGTGCTGCGACGGTAACTCAGCATCCATCGTTCTGTGACAGAGTAAGAGAAAGTAAATCTACATTGCTGGTAACCCTAACCCTAACCCTATCACTATCCTGACCTTAACGCAAAACTGAAACCGAATCCTAGTGGGAATACTATTGCGATCCTAACACTAACAGTAACACTAGCACTAAAACTCACGCTAAAACGAACACGTTCTCCTCACCCCACACCCTTCCTACACCTAAGCATGATTTTGGATACCGTGAAAATGTTTGAGAGGGCAGTTAGAGAGTGGGTGACAGATATTTCTTTCTATTCTTGAGTACATTTCCAGAAGAAGAACACTATGTGATGTCATGCAACACAGGGTCAGAACGTGAACCCAATGTGCCAAAATGAGGCTATTAGCTTCAGTGATGGAAATCACATTATGAGTGCATTTGTAATGGTAGTCGTTCATATCACTGTGCCACAAAGCTCTGATGCTGACAGATTCTCTGTGACATTACTGTTGAATGTTGGGAAGTAGCGCTTCAGTATTGGGATATTCCGCGTGTGTTTGGACACATCGTGCGTGAGTTAGGAACCAATGAAGATGAAATGTGACATTGAACGAGAAAAAAGTGACATTACGTTAGTTGTCTAACATAGTAACTGTGAGGGAGTGACCCAGTGTGTCAGTGGTTCGCACACTGTAGCACTGTTAAAACTTTGTGTGTTTCTGCTCTGACAGCGAGAGTGCTTTTTCACTTTGTCTTTGTGCTGAAACGAGTTTGATATTGTTGTGACACGGAGCGTCAGATTTGGACTCAGCCAAAGTCCTTCTTCAATGTGCGAGACTACTCTCTCATTCTAACAGACTGCATTCTCAATGTGGGAGAGTGCTGCGACTGTAACACAGCATCGTTCAGTGACAGAGTAAGAGAAAGTAAATCTACATTGGTGCTAACCCTAACCCTAAGCCTAACCCTATCACTATCCTGATATTTATGCAAAACTGAAACCCAAACCTAGTGGGAATACTATTGCGATCCTAACACTAACAGTAACACTAGCACTAACACTCACGCTAAAAGGAACATGTTCTCCTCACCCCACACCCTTCGTACACCTAAGCACGATTTTGGATACCGTGAAAATGTTTGAGAGGGCAGTTAGAGAGTGGGTGACAGATATTTCTTTCTATTCTTGAGTACATTTCCAGAAGAAGAACATTATGTGATGTCATGCAACACAGGATCAGAACTTGAACACACTGTTCCAAAATGAGGCAATTAGCGTCAGTGATGGAAATCACATCATGAGTGCATTGTTAGTGGTAGTCTTTTATATCACTGTGCCACAAAGCTTTGACGCTGACAGATTCTCTGTGACATTACTGTTGACTGTTGGGAAGTAGCGGTTCAGTATTGGGATATTCCGCGTGTGTTTGGACACAACGTACGTGAGTTAGGAACCAATTTAGATGAAATGTGACATTGAACGAGAAAAAAGTGACATTACGTTAGTTGTCTAACATAGTGACTGTGAGGGAGTGACCCAGTGTGTCAGTGGTTCGTACAGTGTAGCACTGTTAAAACTTTGTGTTTCTGCTCTGTCAGCGAGAGTGCTTTTTCACTTTGTCTTTGTGCTGAAACGAGTTTGATATTGCTGTGACACGGAGCGTCAGATTTGGACTCAGCTAAAATCCTTCTTCAATGTGCGAGATTACTCTCTCATTCTAACAGAGTGCCTTCTCAATGTGGGAGAGTGCTGCGACGGTAACTCAGCATCCATCGTTCTGTGACAGAGTAAGAGAAAGTAAATCTACATTGCTGGTAACCCTAACCCTAACCCTATCACTATCCTGACCTTAACGCAAAACTGAAACCGAATCCTAGTGGGAATACTATTGCGATCCTAACACTAACAGTAACACTAGCACTAAAACTCACGCTAAAACGAACACGTTCTCCTCACCCCACACCCTTCCTACACCTAAGCATGATTTTGGATACCGTGAAAATGTTTGAGAGGGCAGTTAGAGAGTGGGTGACAGATATTTCTTTCTATTCTTGAGTACATTTCAGAAGAAGAACACTATGTGATGTCATGCAACACAGGGTCAGAACGTGAACCCAATGTGCCAAAATGAGGCTATTAGCTTCAGTGATGGAAATCACATTATGAGTGCATTTGTAATGGTAGTCGTTCATATCACTGTGCCACAAAGCTCTGATGCTGACAGATTCTCTGTGACATTACTGTTGAATGTTGGGAAGTAGCGCTTCAGTATTGGGATATTCCGCGTGTGTTTGGACACATCGTGCGTGAGTTAGGAACCAATGAAGATGAAATGTGACATTGAACGAGAAAAAAGTGACATTACGTTAGTTGTCTAACATAGTAACTGTGAGGGAGTGACCCAGTGTGTCAGTGGTTCGCACACTGTAGCACTGTTAAAACTTTGTGTGTTTCTGCTCTGACAGCGAGAGTGCTTTTTCACTTTGTCTTTGTGCTGAAACGAGTTTGATATTGTTGTGACACGGAGCGTCAGATTTGGACTCAGCCAAAGTCCTTCTTCAATGTGCGAGACTACTCTCTCATTCTAACAGACTGCATTCTCAATGTGGGAGAGTGCTGCGACTGTAACACAGCATCGTTCAGTGACAGAGTAAGAGAAAGTAAATCTACATTGGTGCTAACCCTAACCCTAAGCCTAACCCTATCACTATCCTGATATTTATGCAAAACTGAAACCCAAACCTAGTGGGAATACTATTGCGATCCTAACACTAACAGTAACACTAGCACTAACACTCACGCTAAAAGGAACATGTTCTCCTCACCCCACACCCTTCGTACACCTAAGCACGATTTTGGATACAGTGAAAATGTTTGAGAGGGCAGTTAGAGAGTGGGTGACAGATATTTCTTTCTATTCTTGAGTACATTTCCAGAAGAAGAACATTATGTGATGTCATGCAACACAGGATCAGAACTTGAACACACTGTTCCAAAATGAGGCAATTAGCGTCAGTGATGGAAATCACATTATGAGTGCATTGTTAGTGGTAGTCTTTCATATCACTGTGCCACAAAGCTCTGACGCTGACAGATTCTCTGTGACATTACTGTTGACTGTTGGGAAGTAGCGCTTCATTATTGGGATATTCGCGTGTGTTTGGACACAACGTACGTGAGTTAGGAACCAATGTAGATGAAATGTGACATTGAACGAGAAAAAAGTGACATTAAGTTAGTTGTCTAACATAGTGACTGTGAGGGGAGTGAACCAGTGTGTCAGTGGTTAGCACACTGTAGCACTGTTAAAACTTTGTGTGTTTCTGCACTGACAGCGAGAGTGATTTTCACTTTGTCTTTGTGCTGAAATGAGTTTGATATTGTTGTGACACGGAGCGTCAGATTTGGACTCAGCTAAAGTCCTTCTTCAATGTGCGAGACTACTCTCTCATTCTAACAGAGTGCATTCTCAATATGGGAGAGTGCTGCGATGGTAACTCAGCATCCATCGTTCTGTGACAGAGTAAGAGAAAGTAAATCTACATTGCTGCTAACCCTAACCCTAACCCTAACCCTATCACTATCCTGACCTTAACGCAAAACTGAAACTGAAACCTAGTGGGAATACTATTGCGATCCTAACACTAACAGTAACACTAGCACTAAAACTCACGCTAAAACTAACACGTTCTCCTCACCCCACACCCTTCCTACACCTAAGCATGATTTTGGATACTGTGAAAATGTTTGAGAGGGCAGTTAGAGAGTGGGTGACAGATATTTCTTTCTATTCTTGAGTAAATTTCCAGAAGAAGAACACTATGTGATGTCATGCAACACAGGATCAGAACGTGAACCCAATGTGCCAAAATGAGGCTATTAGCGTCAGTGATGGAAATCACATTATGAGTGCATTGTTAGTGGTAGTCTTTCATATCACTGTGCCACAAAGCTCTGACGCTGACAGATTCTCTGTGACATTACTGTTGACTGTTGGGAAGTAACGCTTCAGTATTGGGATATTCCGCGTGTGTTTGGACACAACGTACGTGAGTTAGGAACCAATGAGATGAAATGTGACATTGAACGAGAAAAAAGTGACATTACGTTAGTTGTCTAACATAGTGACTATGAGGGAGTGACCTAGTGTGTCAGTGGTTCAGACACTGTAGCACTGTTAAAACTTTGTGTTGTTGTGCACTGACAGCGAGAGTGATTTTCACTTTGTCTTTGTGCTGAAACGAGTTTGATATTTTTGTGACACGGAGCATCAGATTTGCACTCAGCTAAAGTCCTTCTTCAATGTGCGAGACTACTCTCTCATTCTAACAGAGTGCATTCTCAATGTGGGAGAGTGCTGCGACTGTAACACAGCATCGTTCAGTGACAGAGTAAGAGAAAGTAAATCTACATTGGTGCTAACCCTAACCCTAAGCCTAACCCCTATCACTATCCTGATATTTATGCAAAACTGAAACCCAAACCTAGTGGGAATACTATTGCGATCCTAACACTAACAGTAACACTAGCACTAACACTCACGCTAAAAGGAACATGTTCTCCTCACCCCACACCCTTCCTACACCTAAGCATGATTTTGGATACCGTGAAAATATTTGAGAGGGCAGTTAGAGAGTGGGTGACAGATATTTCTTTCTATTCTTGAGTACATTTCCAGAAGAAGAACACTATGTGATGTCATGCAACACAGGATCAGAACGTGATCAAACTGTGCCAAAGTTAGGCTATTAGCGTCAGTGATGGAAATCACATTATGAGTGCACTGTTAGTGGTAGTCTTTCATATCACTGTGCCACAAAGCTCTGACGATGACAGATTCTCTGTGACATTACTGTTGACTGTTGGGAAGTAGCGCTTCAGTTTTGGGATATTCCGCGTGTGTTTGGACACAACGTACATGAGTTAGGAACCAATGTAGATGAAATGTGACATTGAACGAGAAAAAATGACATTACATTAGTTGTCTAACATAGTGACTGTGAGGGAGTGACCCAGTGTGTCAGTGGTTCAGACACTGTAGCACTGTTAAAACTTTGTGTGTTTGTGCACTGACAGCGAGAGTGATTTTTACTTTGTCTTTGTGCTGAAACGAGTTTGATATTGTTGTGACACGGAGCATCAGATATGGACTCAGCTAAAGTCCTTCTTCAATGTGCGAGACTACTCTCTCATTCTAACAGAGTGCATTCTCAATGTGGGAGAGTGCTGCGACGGTAACTCTGCATCCATCGTTCTGTGACAGAGTAAGAGAAAGTAAATCTACATTGCTGCTAACCCTAACCCTAACCCTAACCCTAACCCCATCACTATCCTGACCTTAACGCAAAACTGAAACCGAAACCTAGTGGGAATACTATTGCGATCCTAACACTAACAGTAACACTAGCACTAACACTCACACTAAAACGAACACGTTCTCATCACCCCACACCCTTCCTACACCTAACCATGATTTTGGATACCGTGAAAATGTTTGAGAGGGCAGTTAGAGAGTGGGTGACAGATATTTCTTTCTGTTCTTGAGTACATTTCCACAAGAAGAACACTATGTGATGTCATGCAACACAGGATCAGAACGTGAACACACTGTGCCAAAATGAGGCAATTAGCGTCAGTGATGGAAATGACATTATGAGTGCATTGTTAGTGGTAGTCTTTCATATCACTGTACCACAAAGCTCTGACGCTGACAGATTCTCTGTGACATTACTGTTGACTGTTGGGAAGTAGCGCTTCAGTATTGGGATATTCCGCGTGTGTTTGGACACAAGGTACGTGAGTTAGGAACCAATGTAGATGAAATGTGACATTGAACGAGAAAAAAGTGACATTACGTTAGTTGTCTAACATAGTGACTGTGAGGGAGTGACCCAGTGTGTCAGTGGTTCGCACACTGTAGCACTGTTAAAACTTGGTGTGTTTCTGCACTGACAGCGAGAGTGATTTTCACTTTGTCTTTGTGCTGAAACGAGTTTGGTATTGTTGTGACACGGAGCGTCAGATTTGGACTCAGCTAAAGTCCTTCTTCAATGTGCGAGACTACTCTCTCATTCTAACAGAGTGCATTCTCAATGTGGGAGAGTGCTGCGACGGTAACTCAGCATCCATCGTTCTGTGACAGAGTAAGAGAAAGTAAATCTACATTGCTGCTAACCCTAACCCTAACCCTAACCCTATCACTATCCTGACCTTAACGCAAAACTGAAACCCAAACCTAGTGGGAATACTATTGCGATCCTAACACTAACAGTAACACTAGCACTAAAACTCACGCTAAAACGAACATGTTCTCCTCACCCCACACCCTTCCTACACCTAAGCATGATTTTGGATACCGTGAAAATGTTTGAGAGGGCAGTTAGAGAGTGGGTGACAGATATTTCTTTCTATTCTTGAGTACATTTCCAGAAGAAGAACACTATGTGATGTCATTCAACACAGGATCAGAACGTGAACCCAATGTGCCAAAATGAGGCTATTAGTGTCAGTGATGGAAATGACATTATGAGTGCATTGTTAGTGGTAGTCTTTCATATCACTGTGCCACAAAGCTCTGACGCTGACAGATTCTCTGTGACATTACTGTTGACTGTTGGGAAGTAGCGCTTCAGTATTGGGATATTCTGCCTGTGTTTGGAAACAACGGTCGTGAGTTAGGAACCAATGTAGATGAAATGTGACATTGAACGAGAAAAAAGTGACATTACGTTAATTGTCTAACATAGTGACTGTGAGGGAATGACCCAGTGTGTAAGTGGTTCGGACACTGTAGCACTGTTAAAACTTTGTTTGTTTGTGCCCTCACAGCGAGAGTGATTTTCACTTTGTCTTTGTGCTGAAACGAGTTTGATATTGTTGTGACACGGAGCGTCAGATTTGGACTCAGCTAAAGTCCTTCTTCAATGTGCGAGACTACTCTCTCATTCTAACAGAGTGCCTTCTCAATGTGGGAGAGTGCTGCGACGGTAACTCAGCATCCATCGTTCTGTGACAGAGTAAGAGAAAGTAAATCTACATTGGTGCTAACCCTAACCCTAAACCTAACCCTATCACTATCCTGACCTTAACGCAAAACTGAAACCGAAACCTAGTGGGAATACTATTTTGAACCTAACACTAACAGTACCACTAGCACTAACCCTCACGCTAAAACGAACACATTCTCCTCACCCCACACCCTTCCTACACCTAAGCATGATTTTGGATACCGTGGAAATGTTTGAGAGGGCAGTTAGAGTGGGTGACAGATATTTCTTTCTGTTCTTGAGTACATTTCCAGAAGAAGAACACTATGTGATGTCATGCAACACAGGATCAGAACGTGAACCCAATGTGCCAAAATGAGGCTGTTAGCGTCAGTGATGGAAATCACATTATGAGTGCATTGTTAGTGGTAATCTTTCATATCACTGTCCCACAAAGCTCTGACGCTGACAGATTCTCTGTGACATTACTGTTGAGTGTTGGGAAGTAGTGCTTCAGTATTGGGAAATTCCGGGTGTGCTTCCAAACAACGTACATGAGAGTTAGGAACCAATGTAGATGAAATGTGACATTGAACGAGAAAAAAGGGACATTACGTTAGTTGTCTAACATAGTGACTGTGAGGGAGTGACCCAGTGTGTCAGTGGTTCGCACACTGTAGCACTGTTAAAACTTTGTGTGTTTCTGCTCTGTCAGCGAGAGTGCTTTTTCGCTTTGTCTTTGTGCTGAAACGAGTTTGATATTGTTGTGACAGGGAGCGTCAGATTTGGACTCAGCTAAAGTCCTTCTTCAATGTGCGAGACTACTCTCTCATTCTAACAGAGTGCCTTCTCAATATGGGAGAGTGCTGCGACGGTAACTCAGCATCCATCGTTCTGTGACAGAGTAAGAGAAAGTAAATCTACACTGCTGCTAACCCTAACCCTAACCCTAACCCTATCACTATCCTGACCTTAACGCAAAACTGAAACCGAAACCTAGTGGGAATACTATTACGATCCTAACACTAACAGTAACACTAGCACTAACACTCACGCTTAAACGAACACGTTCTCCTCACCCCACACCCTTCCTACACCTAAGCATGATTTTTGGATACCGTGAAAATGTTTGAGAGGGCAGTTAGAGAGTGGGTGACAGATATTTCTTTCTGTTCTTGAGTACATTTCCAGAAGAAGAACACTATGTGATGTCATGCAACAAAGGATCAGAACGTGAACCCAATGTGCCAAAATGAGGCTATTAGCGTCAGTGATGGAAATCACATTATGAGTGCATTGTTAGTGGTAGTCTTCATATCACTGTGCCACAAAGCTCTGACGCTGACAGATTCTCTGTGACATTACTATTGACTGTTGGGAAGTAGCGCTTCAGTATTGGGATATTCTGTGTGTGTTTGGACACAACGTACATGAGTTAGGGAAACAATGTAGATGAAATGTGACATTGAACAGAAATAAGTGACAGTAAGTTAGTCGTCTAACATAGTGACTGTGAGGGAGTGACCCAGTGTGTCAGTGGTTCGCACACTGTAGCACTGTTAAAATTTTGTGTGTTTCTGCTCTGACAGCGAGAGTGCTTTTCACTTTGTCTTTGTGCTGGAAACGAGTTTGATATTGTTGTGACACGGAGCATCAGATTTGGACTCAGCTAAAGTCCTTCTTCAATGTGCGAGACTACTCTCTCATTCTAACAGAGTGCCTTCTCAATGTGGGAGAGTGCTGCGACGGTAACTCAGCATCCATCGTTCTGTGACAGAGTATAGAGAAAGTAAATCTACATTGCTGCTAACCCTAACCCTAACCCTAACCCTATCACTATCCTGACCTTAACGCAAAAAACTGAAACCGAAACCTAGTGGGAATACTATTGTGATCCTAACACTAACAGTAACACTAGCACTAACACTCACGCTTAAACGAACACGTTCTCCTCACCCACACCGGTTCCTACACCTAAGCATGATTTTGGATACCGTGAAAATGTTTGTGAGGGCAGTTAGAGAGTGGGTGACAGATATTTCTTTCTGTTCTTGAGTACATTTCCAGAAGAAGAACACTATGTGATGTCATGCAACACTAGGATCAGAACGTGAACACACTGTGCCAAAATGAGGCAATTAGGTTAGTGATGGAAATCACATTACGAGTGCATTGTTAGTGGTAGTCTTTCATATCACTGTGCCACAAAGCTCTGACGCTGACAGATTCTCTGTGACATTATTGTTGACTGTTGGGAAGTAGCGCTTCAATATTGGGATATTCCGCGTGTGTTTGGACACAACGTACGTGAGTTAGGAACCAATGTAGATGGAAAATGTGACATTGAACGAGAAAAAAAGTGACATTACGTTAGTTGTCTAACATAGTGACTGTGAGGGAGTCACCCAGTGTGTCAGTGGTTCGCACAGTGTAGCACTGTTAAAAGCTCCTTTGTGTGTTTCTGCACTGACAGCGAGAGTGATTTTCGCTTTGTCTTTGTGCTGAAACGAGTTTGATATTGTGACACGGAGCGTCAGATTTGGACTCAGCTAAAGTCCTTCTTCAATGTGCGAGACTACTCTCTCATTCTAACAGAGTGCCTTCTCAATGTGGGAGAGTGCTGCGACGGTAACTCAGCATCCATCGTTCTGTGACAGAGTAAGAGAAAGTAAATCTACTTTGGTGCTAACCCTAACCCTAATCCTAACCCTATCACTATCCTGATATTTACGCAAAACTGAAACCCAAACCTAGTGGGGAATACTATTGCGATCCTAACAATAACAGTAACACTAGCACTAACACTCACGCTAAAACGAACACATTCCCTCCTCACCCCACACCCTTCCTACACCTAAGCATGATTTGGATACCGTGGGAAATGTTTGAGAGGGCTGTTAGAGGGGGGGTGACAGATATTTCTTTCTGTTCTTGAGTACATTTCCAGAAGAAGAACACTATGTGATGTCATGCAACACAGGATCAGAACGTGAACCCAATGTGCCAAAATGAGGCTGTTAGCGTCAGTAGATGGAAATCACATTATGAGTGCATTGTTAGTGGTAATCTTTCATATCACTGTGCCACAAAGCTCTGACGCTGACAGATTCTCTGTGACATTACTGTTGAGTGTTGGGGAAGTAGTGCTTCAGTATTGGGAAATTCCGGTGTGTTTCGACACAACGTACGAAGAGTTAGGAACCAATGTAGATGAAATGTGACATTGAACGAGAAAAAAGTGACATTACGTTAGTTGTCTAACATAGTGACTGTGAGGAGTGACCCAGTGTGTCAGTGGTTCGCACACTGTAGCACTGTTAAAACTTTGTGTGTTTCTGCTCTGTCAGCGAGAGTACTTTTTCGCTTTGTCTTTGTGCTGAAACGTGTTTGATATTGTTGTGACAGGGAGCATCAGATTTGCCTCAGCTAAAATCCTTCTTCAATGTGCGAGACTACTCTCTCATTCTAACAGAGTGCATACTCAATGTGGGACAGTGCTGCGACGGTAACTCTGCATCCATTGTTCTGTGACAGAGTAAGAGAAAGAAAATCTACATTGGTGCTAACCCTAACACTAACCCTCACCCCATCACTATCCTGACCTTAACGCAAACTGAAACCGAAACCTAGTGGGAATACTGTTGTGATCCCAACACTAACAGTAACACTAGCACTAACACTCACTCTAAAAACGAACTCGTTTCTCCTCACACCACACCCTTCCTACACCTAAGCAGGATTTTGGATACCGTGAAAATGTTTGAGAGGGCAGTTAGAGAGTGGGTGACAGATATTTCTTTCTGTTCTTGAGTACATTTCCAGAAGAAGAACACTATGTGATGTCATGCAACAAAGGATCAGAACGTGAACCCAATGTGCCAAAATGAGGCTATTAGCGTCAGTGATGGAAATCATATTATGAGTGCATTGTTAGTGGTAGTCTTTCATATCACTGTGCCACAAAGCGTCTGACGCTGACAGATTCTGTGACATTACTATTGACTGTTGGGAAGTAGCGCTTCAGTATTGGGATATTCTGTGTGTGTTTGGACACAACGTACATGAGTTAGGGAAACAATGTAGATGAAATGTGACATTGAACGAGAAATAAGTGACAAAAAAGTTAGTCGTCTAACATAGTGACTGTAGAGGGGGAGTGACCCCAGTGTGTCAGTGGTTCGCACACTGTAGCACTGTTAAAATTTTGTGTGTTTCTGCTCTGACAGCGAGAGTGCTTTTTCACTTTGTCTTTGTGCTGGGAAACGAGTTTGATAGTGTTGTGACACGGAGCATCAGATTTGGACTCAGCTAAAGTCCTTCTTCAATGTGCGAGACTACTCTCTCATTCTAACAGAGTGCCTTCTCAATGTGGGAGAGTGCTGCTACGGTAACTCAGCATCCATCGTTCTGTGACAGAGAGCAGAAAGTAAATCTACATTGCTGCTAACCCTAACCCCAACCCTAACCCTATCACTATCCTGACCTTAACGCAAAACTGAAACCGGAAACCTAGTGGGAATACTATTGCGATCCTAACACTAACAGTAACACTAGCACTAACACTCACGCTTAAACGAACACGTTCTCCTCACCCCACACCGTTCCTACACCTAAGCATGATTTTGGATACCGTGGAAATGTTTGAGGAGGGCAGTTAGAGAGTGGGTGACAGATATTTCTTTCTGTTCTTGAGTACATTTCCAGAAGAAGAACACTATGTGATGTCATGCAACACAGGATCAGAATGTGAACACACTGTGCCAAAATGAGGCAATTAGCGTTAGTGATGAAAATCACATTATGAGTGCATTGTTAGTGGTAGTCTTTCATATCACTGTGCCACAAAGCTCTGACGCTGACAGATTCTCTGTGACATTACTGTTGACTGTTGGGAAGTAGCGCTGCCAATATTGGGATATTCTGTGTGTGTTTGGACACAACGTACGTAGGAAGTTAGGAACCAATGTAGATGAAATGTGACATTGAACGAGAAAAAAGGACATTACGTTAGTTGTCTAACATAGTGACGGTGAGGGAGCTTCCACCCAGTGTGTCAGTGGTTCGCAAAGTGTAGCACTGTTAAAACTTTGTGTGTTTCTGCACTGACAGCGAGTGATTTTCACTTTGTCTTTGTGCTGAAACGAGTTTGATATTGTGACAGGGAGCGTCAGATTTGGACTCAGCTAAAGTC